>NC_065527.1:39584599-39709599 GCF_006386435.1 Epinephelus moara | reverse complement strand
GTGTTCAGTCATGCTGATAGTCTTGGTTTGATTTGTCCAGATTTATGTCTCCACACCAGTTCAATAGAAATGACTAGGATTGTGTTTTTGTGGTGCTCGCAGCATTGAAAAATCACATTTAAAACATGGAACAGGAAGACATTTTTCCGAACACAGTTTCCCAATTAACTCTAGACAATCCACAGAATAATGGTGTCAGCAGTTTTTATCAGCAGTTCCACTGAAAACACAGAGAGGTTTGTGGATTGTTTCCACAAAGACATTATATGTCAACACTCACCTCTGCTGCATTGGGGTGGAGGCAGAAACATGGGTATCTCAAAACCTGGGCGCATGATTTGGGTTGACTATAACCTCCCAAAAAAGCTAAAAAAAAAAAAAGCTAAACAAAAAAAAGGCATCTTAACCTGCTGCTGTCTTGCCCAGGACTCATTTGCAAAAGATTTTGAATGTCAGCAGGAATATTCCTTTTAAAATAAAGGTTAAATAAAGTAAAATAAATAGAATAAAGCCACTGAGATAGAGCTCTACTTTATCTTTGCGACAAGTGTCTCCTCATAGGCATAGAGCACACACACACACACACACACACACACACACACACACACACACACACACACACACACAAAGGGGTCCCTTTCAATCCTCGCAATTCAGAGGATTTCTGCCCACACAACTGCATCTTAAGTGGATTTAGGATTAAATATTAAGGCTTCGTTGACACCAATTAACACCTTGAAGGATGACATAACAAAGGTGGAGAAAAACAGACTTCATCCGCCTGTCAGTGCTGCAACAGCTAATCTGGACAACTAACAAATCAGGGAGATGCTTCTTAAAGGTCCAGTGTGAAGGATGTAGGGGCATCTACTGGCAGAAATGGAATATAATATTATAATATTCACAACTATGTTTTCATAAGTTTATAATCACCTGAAAATAAGAGTCACTGCACAGGAGCTGGTCCTCCTCCATGGAGTCCGCCATGTTGTTCTACAGTAGCCTAAAATGGGTAAACCAAACACTGGCTCTAGATGGGACCATTTGCATTTTCATGTCAGCTGTCATAGTTCTCCGACATGCTTGGCACATGGGCGAAGTTTCAGTTCTTCAGCGTCACTGCTAGATTCAGCTAAATCCTGCACACTGGACCTTTAACTGGCAACATTACTCCCAAAGTGGTCGAAAAAGGATTTAGATGATCGGCTTTCACTCCTCCTCCTCCCAAACAAGACAGAAAAACTCATGTTAAAAGTTTACCGCATTGGAGAAAAGTGAGTGTGAATTGAGCTCTTGAAGGTGTGACATAAAGCTATTTGAGAATGCACAGTTAAAATGTAACCACCTGCAGTTTAAACAGAACAATCAGCAAGGAGCACTCCAGAATTAGAGCTGTGGAAGCAGGGGAGAACATTACACTGAATAGATTAATCAGGAGAGAAGGAGCACGCTGTCACACAAGTCATTCACACAGCCCAATTGTCACTGCAGAAAACATATGTTTAGATTCACAATCTTTATTCCTCCTTGGTCTCTTTTCGCTCCCTTCGCATCCTGCTTTGTTGCTGTTTTCTGTCTGACACAAATAATGCAAATAGCCTAAGAGCATGTATCGTTCGCATGCAAATGAGCCTAAACTTTCTTCATTTCTTCCTCCAGTTCCCATCCCGTCCAAGCTGAACGGCTCGTCCCTGTCAGCCTTGTCCCTCTGTAAGGAGGGTCTGGGTGTGGGAGCCGTGTCCAACCCAGCTGAGGTTTTCTGTTCGGTCCCCGGTCGCCTCTCGCTGCTCAGCTCCACCTCCAAGTACAAGGTGACGGTTGGGGAGGTGCAGCGACGCCTCTCCCCGCCTGAGTGCCTCAACGCCTCTTTGCTGGGTGGAGTTCTCCGCAGGTGAGAAAAAGATGGGGTATAAAGAGGCTGTGATGTAGTTGTTGTTTAGGGAGGGGCTCCGAGCCTATAAACTCAAGGACAAAAATACACCTTGAATCAGTAATTCCTAACCTTGTCTGAGTTTTCTGGAGAGTTTTAACTCATTGGGCCTCTAAAAACAATGTGAGAATGGAAACTCTGTCTATAGTTGAGCTGTCGCAGCTTAAAGACAAGGGTCACAAGCCTGAAAGCTCGAGAATTGTGCCTTAAATTAGTTAAATCTAAATGAAAACAGCGTGCAAGCCCATGTTATTGTCTCTTGTATTCCCATTGATCACGGCTGAATATATGTTGGGAATTAAAGCTGAAATAGTTCTTACTTAATGTATTTATCTAACGATCTAGCAAAACCAAAAGTGAATCTACAGTAACTGCTTGGCACCAGTGTTCACAAAAGTAAATGAGGAAATCCATAGCTTCTCCATCAGCAGACGCCCGAACAATCGATAAAGCTGTGACGCCTAAAAACATACTGCTGTATGAGTAGAAATCTGAGACCGTTGGCATTCTCTAATGTCACCAAACTGGCTGGCCATCTCATCTACAGTATGTACTTATATATCCTTGGGTGTCAAACAATAGAGTAGTGCAGGAATGAGTCCGAAAATACGAAAATGCACTTCTGGTTCGCTTGTCAATGGGTGTTTTGAATGAGTTTTTGGTTACACAAGTTCATGAGACTCTCACACTTTGTTCTACCACATATTATACGTCAGTAAATACCCCACTTGTGAACTTTGAAGCCTTTGTGTGTGTTAAAAAAGGTGGTTGCTAGGAAGTGGCTAAATGAGACTACAGATTTTCACCACACTGAACATGGCGGTGGTGGTGACCATGGTGCAGTGCATTCATGGTGAAACGTTAGCTTACTTCTGGTGATTGCATTTATGCTTCAGAAATCATAAAAGTGGTGTTCAAGTAAGTATCATAAACTTTTGTTTGCCACAGAGCTTATTTTCTGCAATAATCCCCCCCCCCCCAAAAAAAAATCCAATGCATGGGCGTAGATTTCAAGGGGAATGCAGGTGACATCACACAGGTGACATCCACCTCAATATGTAGAACATGTGCATAACAGACGACTTTTACTTTGAAAAAAAAAAAAAAATTAAAAACATTTGCGCCATAAATTGGTGAGTTAAAATTCCCCAGAATGCAGGAATTTATGTGTTTGATGCTTAAAACATCCTGGGGCAGGACCCTCAAACTCTCGTTTCATATGTGTCTCCCCACAATGTTGAAACAAAATTTACACCCTTGATCTAATGGAAAAATCCCATTAGCTTTTTGTTGGCCGACAAGGAAACATCATCCCTGCCGCACTCGAGTCCTTCATGACCCTGCTCTGAATGTTGTTGAAAGTCACTCTGGCAAATATAGGAAATCAGTAACTGTCACAAAACAACAGTTGAGCCTCAAAAGTTGATATTTATACTGTAAACTGTCAAAGTGTTTGTGAGGGATTAAAGAGGATTCTGGCAAAATCTGCTGATCGCTTTACTACACAGAGATGCCTCTTTATGGCACAAAACAGGAAGGTTGTGCTGTTCTTCCAGTGAAAAAGGCAGTAGACAGCGGACGACGGAGTTGCAGGAAAAATATTTATCCATTTTAGTCAAGTGAAAGAGTTAAAACAAGAACCAGAGTTGATTAAAAATGTAGCCGTAACTCTGGGCGACAGTTGCTCTAAACAACACTGCAGGGGAGAGATAGAGGCTCTGGCTTGTCCATTATGTCATTTTACAAATGTAACAATAGTAATATGATGGAACAGATATCTGAAAATATTACACATTGCACCCTAGAGCACTGAGCACAGACACTTATATTCCATGAATCAATCTATCAGTCCAGTTCATTGGTATTTACCATACATCTCTGTGCAAGTTAAAACAGTAAAAACAATAAGCTGTAATGATACTGGATTTCTGAGTATGGATTGTAGTATGCAAAATTACACAAAATGCTCCAAACCAAATGACAGACTCTCGGTGCGACCGTACTCTGTTTCAGCCAAGCTTTTCAGAATAAGGGCGCTTTAACTTGACTATGGGGCCAGAGCGGAGGACCCAAAATGGGTCATGGGACTAAATCACAAGAGAAGCAATGTGGTTTAATGAACCACAGCCTCGGGGCCAGAGAACAACTTTGTGATTCGTGTTGCAGGCTGAAATACTCTAAGAGGACATAATTAAAAGCTCTAAAGGGTCGTAAATAAACGTAAACCCTCCTCGCCAGAGCAGAGAGATACAGCGAACCCACTGATAATACATCACTGCCTATCATTTTGAAATACTTGTACCTAAAGGGTCAGTTCAGATTTCTTGATGTGGAGTTGTATGGGTTACTTAGCCATAGTCAGTGTATTGCACACAGTAGATGTCAGTCAGCATGCTCCCAGTTTGGAGAAGCAGGCTGGAGTCTGATATTGAAGCTAAGCAATTTACTGCTGTGGATGGGTCAGCAACAAAACTATTTAAGCCACCCAAGAAAAGTATCACTATCAGTTGAGGTGTACGCTATATTGAGAATATTTTCACTGCTTTATCTTAGCTCTCTTCAAAGCCAGACTCCATTGAGAAAAACAGTGATTTAACATGGCTGAACACAGGAGCTGCTGGTCTACCACTGTCTCAATCAGCTTGTTAGTTTGTGTTGTTGTGTGACATTGGTGTTTAAAAGGGTCAGTTCGGGTTCACCAGAGTCACACAATTACGCAACCTAACTAACTAATTAAGGCAGTGGTAGACGAGCAGCTGCCATGTTCAGTGAGCTAAAACTACTGTTTTTGTCAGTGGAGTCTGGTGGCTTTGAAGAGAGCATAGATGGGGACATTAAGTAGTTAATGGCTTCCCTCTAAAGCCCTGAAAATATTCTCAATATGGTGTTAACTTGAATTGATATTGATTATTTTAAGTGGGACTTTTTAGGTGGCTAAAATGTTTTGTTGCTGACCCCATCCACAGCAGTGCATTGCTTAGCTTCCATGTCAGTACTCCTGCCTGCTTCTCCAAACTGGGGGCGTGCCGACTGGCATCTACTATGTGAAATACACTGACTATGGATAAGTACCTCATAAAACCCCACTTAAAAAATCCAAACTATGCCTTTAACTTGAGTATTTCTGTTTTATTTTATACTTATACATCAGTGAAATGCTACTTCCATTAATACAATACAATGCCTATAAGCAATTAATATATAATATAAAAATATAACACTCACATGGACCATTCTCTACATAATAAATACTTTTTATTTTAATTACTTTGACAATTAAAGTACGTTTTTTTCTGTTAAGATAAGAGGAGGTAAGATAAGACAAGGAACAGAAGAAGAAAAAAGATGAAAAAGTGATTGTAATACTTTTGCTTAAGTGAGATTTTGAATGCAGCACTTATTTGTTTTACATTACAGGAAAGGGGCCTCTCCTATCATATGATTAACTAAAAATATTTCTGCATCAATAGATAATGAAACATTCTTAATATAGCATTTAAAAAAAAAAAAAAAATGTGATGAGAACATGCAAAGGAAAGTAAAAGAACAACTTAAAACAGCGAAAAACACAAGACACTATCAGTGCTGACAGGGAACATACTGTGGGGAGATTTCAGCTTCACATTCACTTACATAAACACACACATACACAAACACACACACACCCAGCCATAGACAGAGGCACGAACACAAACACACACACACACACACAAGGACCATCTCCTAAAACTGCTCTCTCTGTCTCCCTGTCCCCCCTCAGGGCGAAGTCAAAGAATGGTGGCCGCTGTCTGAGAGAGCGTCTGGAGAAGATTGGCCTCAACCTGCCCGCCGGGCGACGCAAGGCAGCCAACGTCACTCTTCTAACATCTCTAGTCGAGGGTACGGAAAAGACACACACACACACACACATACGTACACATACAGTGACCTGCATATATCCTGACAGATAGAGACACATATTCACATAGAAATGTCTTCGCATGAGCAGGCATGAATAAACAAGTCATAGCATGGGTGGCTGCATGCATGCATGGTGTCATTTGAAAAAGCTACAGCTCCGGACGCCTCACAAAGCCAAAGAGCAGTGAACTGTTTGAATGGTGAAAGTGAGAAAAATGGGTGCAGAGTTTGGCTCTTGACCTGACCTGACCTGAGCAGTTACAGCAGTCCTTTAAATGTGTATCATTTAAAAGCAAATATATGGTTAACTGTGAAATCTAAACTGAAGCACTGACCTTTAACTCATTAAAAACAGAGGTAGAGCTGCTTTTTTGCCTTACTAATGACAGGCTATTCCTTTTTTACTGCTTTGACTCTGTTTTAATAGACACACTCTCCTCCTCCTCCTCCTCCTCCTCTTCCTCCTGCAGGTGAAGCCGTCCATCTGGCGCGGGACTTTGGTTATGTATGTGAGACAGAGTTTCCAGCCAGAGCTACAGCTGAGTATCTGTGCAGGCAGAGTGAGCCCGACCAGCTCCCAACACGGCGCAGCATGCTGCTTGCCACCAAGTGAGTGCTTCATCCCTCCAATGCACATTTTAAAGGAGCATTCAACCTATTTTTACATGTTCAAGTCAACTTGCTGGTCATGTGGAGCACAAGGTGTCACATCTAAGGCTAGGTATTGGTACTCAATTACAATACATGCATTCAAGTCTTTTTGTACCTATATCTGAAAAAAAAAACAACCTATTTGTATGGTTTTGCTCGCAATCACCAAAAACGTTCTTCGATTTGTCGCAACATGTGATTGGCCCACTACTGCAGCAGCTTCGACCCATACAGTCTTTTGTGTGGTGAAGTTGAGCCTGTTGTAATTGTTGAAGTTGGCAGTTCAGAGTGCAGAGATGCCAGCAAAATGTTTGAAAGCATGGCTATACTAAACGCCCGTGGTGTCTGGTGTACTCAGACAATACCCAGCCCTCGTCATCACTTGAGTAACCTCAGCATGGGCTTGCAGACTACAATTTTATAATAAATAATAAGTATGTTACAAACTGATTTTGGAAAATGTGTTTTAGGAGCTTTAACAAAGATTAAAAGGTCCTCTTTAGTCTGTTGTGGGTTGTGCAACTTAAAAGAAGTGCAACACTAAACAGCTGAAATGCCTCTTAAAGATTTCATTTTTAGGAGAGTTAGTGCTAGATACCAGGTCTACCAGATCTGTGTTAAATACTGATAGAGTTAACTAAAGTGAAAATACCAAGGGTCACGTTTTATCAGGACAGAATAAGATCAAGTGCTTCTATGAATTTCAAACTGAATCTGTTACAAGTTTAGAGTTTTTCCCCTGAGGGAGTGAATGTGAGATAGTAACACTCTGACACCTATGTCAGGTTTAACCCAGGCTAAAGGCTGAGTTTATTCCATGTAAGGGTGTGCTGGTGCTGGGCATTGATTGACACAGGGAATAAAAGTTAAAAGACACTCATAATGCTTTTCCTTCCCTGAAAGCAAAGACCTCAGACTACAGACTGCTCTGGACACTCTGCTTCTATCTTTTTTTTTTCTACTTCTGAGACAAGCTGACGTCAGATCATGACGAATTTCTTTATATGGTCATCTGCCTCCAGGCACGTCACTGCAAGTGTTTAATCTTGGTTGCCGATGTTGTTAATTACTCCCCGATTCCACATCATATTCCTGCTGGAACGTGTGTTGTTGTGTTTAGAAGCTTTTATTGGTAATTTTTAACGGGAGAAAATGCTGCTATACACAGTTATTCCCCAGCTCCAAGTACACTGCTACATGTAGCTACATGCTAATGCCAGGCAAACATGTAATTCTGGTTGCTGATGTTGTTTAATTCTCACAGATTTTGGATTATGTTCCTGCTGTTGTAAAGATTTTGATTCAGAAGCCTTTGATTTTTTTTTGTAGAAAGTATCGCTATTCTTCGTCACAGTGATTCTTTTGGCTGCAATTACAGAGCAGAAACACAGAGATACAGAAACCCTGAAAACACTGACCAGTCAGAGCAGACTGGGCTTTTTCGGGAGGGAGGTTTACAGAGACTAGACACTAAGGAGGAGAGTTTCAGACAGAGGGTGAATACAGACATTCCAGCACAGACGGTTCTAAAAAAATAAAGCGGTTTATGACAATTAAAGCAAGTAAACGTGCCGGAAACTCAAAATACAAGTATGAGCCTAAAAATGAGCACAGTAGGTCCCCTTTAGGAACAGTGCCACAATAACAAACTAATGTTTTTCTGTTTTCCTCTTAGGGAGATCTGTAAGGAGTTTGTGGACATGATGTCCCAGGACCGCTCTCCGCTGGGCGGCAGTCGACCCACCCCCTGCCTGGAGCCCGGCGTCCAGGGAAGCCTCACCCACTTCAGCCTGCTCACCCACGGCTTCGGTACTCCTGCCATCTGCGCTGCGCTCTCCGCCTTCCAGAGCTACCTGATGGAGGCGATCAAAATGCTGGACAAAGGAGAGGGTGGAGGGAAGAGCCACCACGACAAGGAGATGAAGCACCGCAAATAGAGGGGAGGACGGACAGGACGTGTTGATGGATGAGATGAGAGGCAGAAAGGAGGGAGAAAAAGAGGGGAGAAAGACTGACTGGTGCCCCTCTGCATCTTTACCTTCGCCCTCAGGATAAAAACTGAGACATTTACCTCCCAGAAAAACCTCTGCGGTCCCTCCCATCGAGGAGGCCAGGGTCATGATGATATCTGTACTGTAATGTGTGTCCACAACCACCTCACTCAACATGACGCATGGACCTCTCTTCTCAGTAGCTGGTTTGTGTCATGATGGCGTCTACAAAAACATCTCTTCAAGATGAGTTCCTACATATGGCTGTATTTATTTACCCCCTCCTTTTTTTATTTGGGTAAACATGTCACCTTTATCTGTGTTTTAGAAACCCCTGCCTTCATCAGTGACTCTCTCTCTCTCTCTCACACACACACACACACACACACACACAAACAAACTAGTAAACATTTTTTGGACTGAACTCATCTGGGAAGTGTGGTAAAGCCATATCCGAGACGACAACCTGCTCTTTGCTCCTCTTGAACATTAGGAGACTTTTAACTCCACCTGATTGGACAAGCACAGCTTCCATATGTAGTTAGTGGGTGGTCATGGGAAATTGAGTTCTCTGGGTTCTCTGACAGCGGGGTAAGGAGGAGGAGTCAAAGGCAGCTAAAGGAGATTTGGTTTCTTTTGTTTTGAAGTACTGCGTGTTGGTAACTTAAAGAAAATAACACAAATCATTTTGTACTTTCTGTGTATGTTTATTATTAATGTTATTACTGTTGTTATTATTATTGTATTACGGCATAAATGTAATATATTATTAAAGAATTAAGAACTGATTGGTTGAGTTTCGTGAGTGCGTTTTTATGTTTCTATCCAGGATATCATATCAGAACGGTATAAAGTGATGGCATCGGCAGGTGTCTTTAACTGCCCACTTCAACTTTTTAAGTGACAATGGGCTTTTACTGTGCCCTCATTGTAAATGCTTATTTTTTCCATTTGTCTCAATGTTCTGTTTTCTGTTTTATTGATCCATGTGGGCAAAGTCTGTCGTGACATCAACAGAAAGGTCATGGAGAGGGCTGCAACTTACATTTAATTTCATTTTTCACTGATATGTCAGTTTTTGTGAGGTTAATTGCCTCGCGTATAAAAGGGCAGAAAATGGTGAAAAATGTCCATCACAGCTCCCAGAGCCAAAAGTGATGTCTTCAATTTGCTTCTGATATCTGACCAATTTTCTGAAACCAAAAGATATTGCATTTACAATGATTATACACTATAAAAAAATAAGCTAAAAATAGAGTTTTTGCAGTTTTAGGGATCTGTGTTGATTTGTCCGTCACTTTGTTCCAGACTCAAATTTTGCAACAACTGCAACATGGACTGTCAAGAAATTTTGTACGGATATTCATGATCCCAGAGGATGAATCCTCTGACTTGGGTGATCCTCTGACTTTTACTCAAGCACCATTAGCAGGTCAGAGTTTTTACTTAATTTAATTTGGTACCAAATTTCATGTGAAATTGAACTGTTTTATGACCAAAATTTTGTAAAACCAATGATATTCCCATCAGCCTCAGCTGTCTCTGCTGTGCTAACATGCTAAACTAAGATGGTGGAAATTTTGCTGGTGGCCGAAAAAATCCCCTGCAGTCCAAAAAGCATTTTCCCCATAGACCACCACTGTAAAAGAGACATCTGTAAAACTATTGACAGGACATGCTGACCTCCAAACAAATGACTCGATCCACTGACATCATCACAATGTAAATTATGAGGCAGGGGGGAACTCATGGGCGGGGCCAGCAGGAAATACACTACTGTGCATATTCAGTGGCCTGCGAAAGTAAACCCAGAAGCTAGAAAACTCTTTTTGGCCCATGCGCCAAGCGAGTAATTCCAATGGAATATAAAGGGGCCATCTTGGGGTCTGGTATCTAGTTATTATAATAGATCTGTGGGTAAACCTGCTAATTTACAGCATGTTAGCATTGTCATTGTGAACATAAGAGCTGCAACAAGTAGTCGATTAATAGAGTGATGAATCAACAGAAAATTAATTGGTAACTATTTTGATCATCGAATAATTGTTGAAGCAAAAAGCCGAACTGATTACATGCATCGTAAATGTGAGAATCTGAAGCTTTTATTTGTTGTCCATGATAATAAAATGCTTTGGAATTTTTCACGATTTCCTGACATTTTATGGGCAAAATGATTAACTGATTATTGGGGAAATAATGTCTCCATAACCACTGGATTAAAGTTTGGTTTTTGGAATTTCATGTGTCCTTCAGAAATCATAGTAAAACATTTCATCTAGCGCCATCATCAGGTTAAAATTTCATTGGTTGAATGAAAGCTTAAGTACAGCCTCATAGAGCCTGTAGCTGCTTTATAAACAACTTCAACTATTAATATAATACTAAAATTGTTGATTATTTTCTGTCAGTCTACAAAACAGTTAATCAATGTATTATTGTAGTACCTGTGCAGTGCTGGACTAAAGCTTGCCAACACAAGAACCTGAATCTGAGGCCACACACAGATCATTTTTAGGAAAATGTTTCTGTTTGCACCACTCAAGGTGTCACTGACAAAAAATCAGGGCCCCTCTATGCATACAGGGCTCCAGCAGGGGCCCAGGGAGACGTTGGCGTCACAGCTGCAGCCCTGAACACTGTACCTGGGAGAGAGCGGAAGCAGCGGTGCGACCCCCAGCGCCCAACAAGCCACACACACACACCTCGGTTCCCCCTCAACCCATCTGTTCCACATTTCTCCCACCGACCACCTCTCACCTCCCCTGCACAGTCCTTCACTTTATTTAACCAGGATGAGATACTCAACGCAATTACTGCTTTCCAGGGACGGCACACATACACGCGTCGCCTGCTCGTACGCTCTCAAACATCACTCATTCCTACCTGCCTATATCTCCCTTTCTCTCCTCCCATCTCATTACCCTCCTGTGTCAATTCCCCCCATCCCTTCATCTCCCACTCTGTAACCTAACTCCCTCCTCCCCTCTCCTCCTCACCCTCCTCTCCCCCTATTCTCTCCCTCTATCTGACACTCAGCGGGGCCGCTCTCCATCTCTCTCTGTGCCTCCAGGCAAACATATGCTGCTCTTCCCGTCAGATTCCGGTGTGTTTGAGAGAGGAGGGATTGTTTAATGTTTATTAATCACCTGTCTGTGGTGGAGAGAGGAGACGATGATAGAGCCACACACACTCTTGTACACATGGGTTGTCTGGCTCACACACACACACACACACACACACACACACACACACACACACACACATGTTCACACACACACACACACACACACACACACACACATGTTCAGCTGTGATGTTACCGACTTGGCCTGGTTTTTCCATTTACAGCTGTATATAAGTATGCTCATTGACTGTAACGCTCCCTGTATACAATCAAAACACATCTATCTCAGCAGCTACTCTTTAGCAACCATGACGATCCTGTGAACCCACCTACAGGCCCATTCTTGATTTTTCAAAACCAATTTCAGTAACAAATACACTAAAATAAAGAGTTGGATTCCTGCACACTTTCAGCACATCTACTAAAAACGCAGCCTGTGGCTTTTGCATTGAGATGTTGTTTCATATTGTGCATTTGATGCCTGACAAAGGTCTTTAACCAAAACATTTCATTTTCAGAACTCATATGCTAACAGTGCGCAGGAATTCATGCCTTATTTTGAATTATTTCATTTTCATACCCACCAGGTGTGCATCAGAAAACATTTAGCGACAGACATTCAAGATTTACTTTATTATCATACAATTGCATCCTGCTGGCAATCTACTCCCTGCAGAGTTTGATATACTTCTTTTTCATTGCTCATTATAGGGATCGGTCTGATTTTTTCAAATGGGGTTGTGTAAGGTTCTTTTCCACAGTCAGTGTATTACCTGCAGTCGATGGTGGTCGACATGCCCCCAGTTTGGAGAACAAACAGCAGTAGCTGGACACAGAGGCTAAGTAATGTACTGCTGTGGAGGGGGGCTACATTGAGAATATTTTCACTGTTTCACTTTCCAATGGGAATCTAAAGCGATGAAAATACTCTCAATATGCACACTTAGGGTGCATTCACACCAGGATAGTCTGGGGGACTCGGTTCGATTGGGCGGGGAATGCCGAAAAATGTCACACCTTCATTTGGTTCGGTTCACTTTCACACTGCACTTTTTAAAGCGGACCAAACCGCCTGGACAACATCACGCAGTTACAACAGCTGCTTATTTAGGGGCGGTACTGCCCACAACGTCCACTGAAATCCATCCCTGGCTTGGTCACCACAAAAACACCAAACACCAAAATGCACTGCGCTCTACATCACGACCTCTCTTTGGTTCACTTCCTCTTTTTGGTTTGCTGGATAGTCCGTTTGCATTTCCCACTGTAAGTGAACCAGGGTTCACTTGCAAGTGAACCGAGACCCCCAGTTTTCAAGCAGACCAGGGTTCGCTTGTTTGGTCCGCACCAGAGTTCAAATGAGCGTTCACACCACTCCAAACAAACGAAACTATTCGTGGAAGCGGACCAGGGTTCATTTAAAGCGGACCAAATAGCGCTAGTGTGAATACGTCCTTAAACTGATATAGATTTTTTAGGTGAGCCTTTCTTTAGGTGGCTTAAATACTTTTTGCGGCTGCCCCGCCCACAGCAGTACATTGCTTAGGTTCCTTCTGTTTCTCCAAACTGGGGGTGTGCTGACCGTCATCGACTGTAGGTAATACACTGACCTCATACAGCCCCACATCAAAAAATTCAAACTCTTTATGTGGCAAAAACTGTACAAACTGTACAAAACCATACACACTTATGTACAAATTTCCAAACATCACACAAGTGCACTTCAGCATACTGTTCATTGTTGACCTAGAAAATGGTTGTAATATAGAATAGGTAAAAAAGAAAGAAAGAAAGAAAGAAAGAAAGAAAAGTTATGCCACTTACACAACACGTATTATCTTTTATTGAGCTTTGAACTGATTTTACTCATTTGTTTACTCATAGTTTAAAAAAAAACAACAACTTTTATCACCCTGTGTTCCAGGTGTTTTTCAAACACATCAGATTCAAACTCCATTCAAGAATAATTTCAGCTAGCTGACATACATGACGAGAGAGAGGGAAGGCGGGAAGAAAATTAAGAAATGCACGTGGTGGTAGGAAAAAACAAAACAAAAAATGTTGTCACACATCACCGTATATTAGAGCAGAGGTTCCCAACTAGTCCAGCCAGAAGGTCTAGATTTCTCTTTAATCATAAGTTCAAGGTCCATACTTGCATTTTGGCCATGCCGTTGAGCTACTTTGCTGTCACTGTCAAGTAGCTGTCCGTTCGTCACTCACTCGTCAGCAGGAAATGGCACTTGAAAATAAACTCAGAATGGACCCATGACCCACCAGTTGGGATCCATTGTATTATAGTAACGTGACATCAACAGAAAAATAGTTTGCCATTATGTTACACTAGGTGGAGGGTTATAAGATTATTGTAACCATTTCATTATACACAAAAAATTCCATGACTTTTCAAAATCTTTTTATTTGATTTTGACTAATTCGTGGACTAGTCTAGGTTTTCAATGACCAAGGGAATCCTAACATGCTTTAAATTCAACACACTTGTCAGAAGATGGAAAGTGTGCCACTTCCATGACAACTGAACAAACACCTGCTGATGAAGAAGATGCAGTAAAATCCCCTCAGGAAAGAGACTGTAAGCACACCTTAACTTAGGTGTTTTGACAGTAGTAAAACTCACACGAGGAGCACTTGTATTTATCTGCATATTCACTTGTTGGCCCTCTCAGAGTTCAGTGTTTATCCTGACACAAAATAATTCCGTTTGGTTTATATTTCAACTTTCCTAGGTTGGAGTTCAGGTGAGTGCGGGTTATGGCTCAAATCTATTCAGACTCAGAATGTGTTGTGTATTGGTTGCTGGTGAAATAAACACAGGGTGCAAAATAAAAAATGAACACATACACTATTAAAAAATATATATATTCCCTGAAGCTAACCTGGGTTTGTTTTTGACAAGCCCACTCAGGTACACAGACTGAATCTCAACACAACACATGTACAACGTAACCTGATTTATTAGTTCTGCAGTCGATGCCAACATTGAGCAGGTTATGTTTATTTATTTACCGACACTGCGTCAGAGGTGTTGCTGCAGCTCTGTGGCTCATTTTTTCAGGCCATATTTTAAATTGTTTTAATTGACTACATGGATATGTTGCTATTATAAACTTCAGGGCTCCATGTTAAAAAGTGAGAAAACAACCATCTTGTTTTGAATATACAGTGCGAGCATCTATTCACATGAATCCTAAAATAAATCTGTAAATCAGGCAGCTTGTGAGCTGTATTTGTGAAGTGAATTTTCCCTAGAGGGATGAACAAAGTTTACCCTCTTCTTCTTATTGATTTAAAATTAATATATAATAACAGATACAAGAGTCCTAATAGGAGTTGGAATCGACAACCTGTTGAGAACACTGTTGAACTGTGTGCCTCAAAGCTTATCACTTCCTGTTACTGATGGTGGTTTGATTTCTCTGACAGTTGCACATGGCAAAAAGACGTCAGGCTCATGCGTCTACGCAGCTGGAAATTTGCAACAATAAAGAGTCAAGGTGGAGGAGAAGAAATGGTCAAAAATGCGGCTTCATCTCACAAAGAATGCAGGTTTGTAAAATCAAATTTTTAAGGGTGGACACATCATCAGAATGCTCAAACATCTTTCTACGCAACATGGGCTTTAATTCAAGGAATGCCATGTATTTGACACTCTACACAAGTGCTTCTGCTTCCTAACAGAGCAGCACATCCGTGACCAAGGGTGAATATCCTGTTATGATAACATTATAATAACATTAGCTCCACGCAGGCAGGCTAAGGTATTTTTTGTTTATGAAAAATAATAACAAAACAGTGGCATTGACGCTGAAAACCTGTGTAGGCCTACTTTTTTTCCCCACACAGAAAATTTATCAGGAATCAGTAAGGGAAGTGATAAAGAGCAGGACCGATAAGCAGAATCAATAGTGGCACTGATATCAATAAAATGTTATCAATCCCCATCCCTGGTGCTACAACACAGTTTAAACTAAACAATAGTTTCTGACTTCTACAACAATACTTCAATGCAGTTTGGTCATCCAGCAGACAAAACCCTACACCCCCCCAAAAAACCCTGAAAAACCCCAAACTACTTTTCCTTTTTTAAGTAACACCATAGGTGCATGCATGTTTTATTACACGTGTACAAGCATGAGCAAGTGTACGTTACCCACACGCACACTCACTGAGTACAAGTGCAAAAGTACACAGCCAGGAGGCTGTTCTCTTTCTATGTGCAGATGAGCAGACTAGAGAGCAATGAGAAAGCACCACAGGGACAAAGAGCTTGTATCTCAACTGTGTGTCACTTTTTATTGGAACAGAAAGAGCAAGGAGGTCAACGGTACAAAAAAAAAAAAAAGAAAGAAAGGAAGGGAAACAGGCGTGAGGGTTGGTGGTTAAGCAGTGAGCGGTCACTTGGTGCCGGTGGTGAGCGTCTCCAGGTCATGGATGCCCTCCTTGTCAATCAAACGGACAGTGAAGGAGGGAAGGTTCAGGATGAAGCGCTTGTTCAGCTGGAGGAGGAAGAAAAAGACAAGAAATATTAAGAAGCAGCATCGATGCAGAAACATGTTGAAACAGAGAACAACAGGAGATGCAGAGTGATAAACATAGGATACGGACTATTAAAGGTTAAAGGCCGAGCCACATAGAACACGATTTTTCATGTGTTTTGCGCCCATCAATCTCCTGACTCACAGAACAGATACGCTTCCCTTTTATCAGATGCATCAATCCACAATGACTCCAAGCATCCACAGGACCCTCCTTCGAATTTTTGTAATCTCCATAAACAGCTGTTTAGACTCACACAGATCTCCCGATGTTTATACGTTAACCTATTAACAGTATCTGTAATGACTGATCAAGGCTCGCAGTGTGGCTATGAGCTCGCCGGTTTCATTGTAGAAATAGAGAATCCTAAAGATTCCCACAAAAACCTGTGCGTCAATAAATAAAACTACGCTGATTTCTTCTTATGGAGCAGTTATTTATGTCCAGTAAATTTCAGCCTGGCGAAGACAGTTTGGCTGGCAGCTGTCCTCTTGGCTCCCCGCGTCTGAACGAAGGTCGTATTGAAGGTCAGTGCAGACTGAACGGACATCTTGCTTTTAGTGTGGATTCCCAGTGAAAACCAAATTAGAGTGAATTTTCTAAGTTCCAGAGAGTACAAGGACTGAGACCACTTTGCAGAGCTAAGTTGCCATCCAAGAAGCTGAGAAACATAATTAACAATTAAATAAGAAAATAATTCTTAATTCATACTTGAAAAAGGAATTAGAAAAAACTTGAACTCACTTCTTCGATGCACTTCTTCAGCAGATCCACAGCCTCATCTCGGGTCAGATCTAGAACACAAAAACAGAAAATGAGAGATGCTGAAATGGGACAAAAATGGAATGACAAGGGACAAAAATGAGATTAAAATGAAGAGGAAAACAGCTTTTACTAATTGAGAAATTCAGTGGCTGTTGCAGTATGTTATTGGGGAGAAAGGGGGGCATGATGCCATATGAGGAAGTATGACGAGGTAAGGTTATTGCTAAAATCAGTCGATTTACTGAGGATATTCTCACTACAAACCACCACTGAATTAACCTGCAAATTGCTGTCTTGTTTCTACACTAATCACTTGCCATTAGGTGAAATAATTAAGTTAAACAAGACCCTTACACTGTCATGACTCTGTAACATGACCAAAGTGTGATGAACACCATAACCTGTGCAGTGTACGCTCTACAGACCATCATATTCTCTATTTCTCTCTCTTGTCTTTCCAGACAGTCCCACAGGAACAATAAACAGAACATGCAAAAAACAAAATAAAAAAAATAAAAAAAAACCAAGCATGAGGCATTTCTCTGCACTGACCTGGTCTGTAGTGCCGGTCAAGAATGGAGAGAGTGAGGAAGGCTCCGTAGCCGTGGGCAGCGAAGGGGGCCTTGGCCAGGGAAGACAGGTAGTCCATGTAGTAGAGACCGGGGCCGTCTGTGTCATCGAAGCCCGCCAGCAACAGGTTCACATGATATGGAGTCTAGAAACAGAGAGAGGGGAGGGAGGGAGGAGGTTAATATTCAGATCTATGAGAAGGGTTTTTACACAGTGTTAGCCGGGGATGCACACTAACTGAATTTATAACTCCTCCAGAACCATGGAAGAGATGATACGACTGTTTTCACAGGCTGAGTTGTCTTTGGCTACATTCACATTACAAATAAATGTAGCCAAAATCTTATTCTTATTTTGCACTTATGTGACACAGATCTGATTTTTTCAGAGGAGTTTGAACACAAATTAATTTTTTTTCCAATCTGGGCCACTTCCATATGTGGTCCTAAATCAGACAGCGACTGTGTGAGAATGGTTATTCTTATTATATCAGAATTCATTTTTTTTCACATCATAATTAACTGTGCAGGCGCAGATCACTCACCACACTGAGCATAGCAACTTCTTCTCTTCAACACAGTATTTTGTGGGGCAATTTTTAAGCTTATCGATTCAACTGTGCTTAATTTTGACTGTTTTCTGAGTATTTTCTTACTAATAGACTAGTCGACTATTCATTCAGTCATTCACTTTCTATCTGCACTTATCCTGGTACAGGTTCGTGGGGAAGGGGGCTGGAGCCTATCCCAGGTGACAGTGGGCGAGAGGTGGGGTACACCCTGGACAGGTCGCCAGACTACCACAGGGCTGACACATAGAGACACACAACCATTCACACTCACATTCACATCGTAAGATCCAGACGTCCACTGACTTCAATTCTTTCATAGGTCAAAATGTAGAGTTAAAAATGAGCAAGATTTAAAAGTGTGTTGTAAAAATATGGCCTAAAACTGGATAAAAAGTCAATTTATGACAACCAAATTACACGGACCATGTCCTTGATTAAATTATAAATTCCTCTGGGTCTGAAAATTGTTGAAAACATGTGGAATAATGTATGTACACAACTCAACAGTATAACATTATTCTGGTGGTTTGTAAATATTTTAATGTGAAGAAGTTACATATATCTATAACTGTGCTTCTAAGTATTTTTGTCAATCAAGTCACGAGATCAAGACATCCATACCATTTGAAAAAGTACAACTTCTTTTTCTTAACTAATAGGGTTTATTATTTAATAAGTGACTTTTCAGCTTAGCAGAGTCTTGGCGTAACGCACATTAATGCAGCAGTGAGAGAAAGAAACATGAGTGAGACAGCACGGGGAGCGGCAGCTTGTGATGGAGGGAGAGGAAAGGTGAAAGGGCGTCACAGGACAGAGGAGGTGAGTGTGTTCGAGGGGGGAATCAGGGTGTCACTGGCAGTGTGACATCTGCTGGGAGTCAGCACCCCTATTGCTCCCTCCATTGCTCCCCCCTCCCTCCCTCTTCATCCCCTCTTTACCTCCCTCCCTCCTCCCCTCTCCGCCGCCTTCACCCTGTGCCCTGGAGTAGCGCCAGGGCTCATTAAAAACTTCTAAAGTCGTTTCTCTTGCCCCTTCCTCCCCCCCTTCTTCTCTTTTTAAATTACATCTTTTACGCTTCCAGCCTCTTCTCCCTTCTCTTCCTCCAAAACACTAATTTTCTCTCTTCATTTTTTGCAAGCCACTGTTCCTCATTTAAAAAAATCCCTTTAAAGCTCGACAATTTTTGGGGGTATTTCAAAACAACTTATGGCCTAAATTCTTGACGGAGGTGGAGGCAGTGCTGCGTTTTTGGTTCAAATGCAACAAGAAAAATATAATAGTGCATTCACTGTGGTGCAGTAAGGCAAATGTGATTCATATGACGCTGGGCGAGTTGTGATCTGCACACCTGCCCTCTCATTTCAATTTATCTCTGAGCCAACCTGCTCATTTCTGTGACTTGTGTGTTAGCGCCGTGTTTGCCACAAGGGCAATGATGATCGTTATGCTCCCTGTGGAGCCGGCTTTAGTCTGTGTGTTAACGATGGTTTCGAAGGCACACGCGCACACACACAGGTGAGAAAGACTGTGTTTGTGAGTGTGCGCAGAGGGCGTGAATCTCAGGATGAATATCTTAGTGTGTGTGCTTTAACTCCTCCGTGAGCCTTGTGAACGCCCCAGTGGCGTCACCCCCACCCACCAGACACCTGTCTCACTGGTTACAATGTAACAATAATATGGACTTGGCATCAAAATAACCTTCCCTTCCCATGTCACCTCAGAGGGAACCAGGCACCTTGTTAACCCAGCCACCTGAACTCACACCAGTGTTCACATGCAAACAATACACATCATATGTTTTATACCCCCTGCTGCAATGCTCGCTCTCAGCCAAACAAGGCGACTGAAACAAAAGCTTCACTTGTGAGTTACTGCTGTTGCCTTCAGCAGACACAAACAAGCTCCACCTGGTTCTGGAGGAATAGATTAACGTTCTGGAAAATACACATATTAGCGTTCCTGCTGAGTGTTATATGAGAAGATTGATACCGAGAAAAAGTAACAGATAGTTTGGATCATAACTTCCTGTAAAACCACAACGTATAGCTTTAACAATATGGTTTTTGTATGGCTTAAACAAGATATATCATGGCCTGCAACTAGGGATGACAACGGTTAATCATCAATCTGTCTATTTTGATCAATAGGTTAATTTTGCTGCTCTTTATTTTACTGCACCGCCCATCGACCAGGTCTGGTGGAAGCTAGCTAGCAGTGTTGCTCATTTTGTGATTACTGCTAGTAACACGTCCCAACCCAATGGCAATGCAGTGGAAAAACACGCTCACCCTCTGGTCTCACCCCACATCGCCCTGGTGAGTAAGTGGCTCAATTTTGAGTCGCATTCAACCTTTAGAATTCTTTAATACTATTATCACTGTTCGCACCGTTAGCAGTGTCAGTGCTGTCGGTGGTGCTAACATTAACAGCGCTAAAGGGGCTTTGCTGCTCAAAATGAAGCCACTTTACTAATCGGAGCTGCCTTGGGGGAGACCGAAGAGTCTAATAATAATAATAATAATCCCATTCTGTCACTGGGATTATGTTACCCGCAGTAATCTTCAAATAAGCAGTGCCGCTAGCTAACTCCCACCTGACCCAGGTGGTGTGCAGTGCGGAGCGACCAAGGCTAACATTAGCAAACCAGTAGAGATCGGAGGATGGGCAATGGGCAGTATATGTGTACATGTTAACACAACTAGCTGGCTGTTTGTCAGCAAAGCCAACAGAAAACAAAATAAAACGCCAGACATTTACATCACTACACATTAAAAATTAACCACCTTTAAAAGGATAGTGCTTTGAAATGTGCCGCTAAAGCTCACTTAGTCAGTGGAGCATGGGAATAAAAGTAAAGTCCGTCTTGTATTCCACATTATTACATGGAAAATTCAGTGATTTATGAGTGTGGAGCGAAAGAAAAATGCACCGAAATGCACCAAATGAACCGAAAAGGGCATCCCTACCTGCAACTAACGATTATTTTAATTATTGATTAATCGATTGGTCTATAAACTATCAGAAAATAGCCCAAGTGATGTTATCAGATGTCTCGTTCTGTCAAACCAACAGTCCAAAAACACAAATGTAATCAATTTACTATGATTTTAAGACAATAAAAAACAGCAAGTTCTCAAATTTAAGAAGCTGGAAAACTGACTTGGATAATTAATTATCGAAAATAGTTGCTGATTAATTTCCTGTCAACTGACTAAGCTGGTTGCAGATGGATTTCATTGACACTGGACAGAGCCAGGCTTGCTGTTTCCTCCTGTTTCCCCTCTTTCTGCTAAGCTACGCTAACCAGCTTCTGGCTGTAGCTTCATAGTTAGTGTACAGTCATAAGAGTTGTATTGACCTTTTTATCTGACTCTCAACATGAAACCGAATAAAGGTTTTTCCAAAATGTTGCTCTATTCCTTTAAGACATCTGCAGTGTAGGATTGAGAGAGACAAAACAGCTTTGGTTGTGACACAAATTAAGGTCAGGCAGCTAAAAATCATCACAAACTCATCCCCAAACTCTCGTCTTCCACGTTCCGACACTCCCTCCCTTCCTCCTTTTCTTGCCTCCCACCTCCTCCCTCTTTCCCTCCCTCCCCCTATTTTTGCACCCTGCCCCGGGGCATGTTCTCTTTATTGGCATTTCTCCTCAATCTGCTGTATTAATTGTTCATCTGTGCAGGAGCAGGGGAGCCGCGTGCAATATGGCGCCAGTAATTATTTGTACCCATTGTGTGCCCGTGCTACAAAATATTTTACAAACCCATATGGGGCCAGCTGTAGATCACCACCGCACAGAGGCTAACTGTTGCTGTGCGGCCTTATAGAAAAATATGTGAATAAACAAACTTTACAGATTGACAAAAATGGACTTTTTCAACAAACTGCAAACAAATATCCACACATGTATGCAACAACTGATGACTGCGAGGCTTTTAGGCTTCTACATAATCTGAGAAAAAAAATCAAATGTGATATTTATAAACCATCTGCCTCCCCTGAGTTTTGCTGTATCTATTTAACCTTATGTCTGAGCCTCCTGCACCTAACTACACCTGTCTATTCAATATCAATTTCATCTGCATTCATCTTCAATAAGCAATTTTTGTAAACAATACAGTACATCAGACAGGAAGCTAAAACAAATAGAGGCAGAGCAGATGCTGAGTTTCTATGCCCCTAAAACTTTGCAGTTGTTGTTTTGCTCGGTGGTGAATTTCATGTGTATCATTACTGACATGCATGCGGCAGAGTCGAGGCCTCAGGTGATTACGCTTACCGCTAGTTTTTTTATTTTCTTTGTCTCCCCTCTAAAGCTTGAGTGAATGCAGTACTCCAGAGGTTAGCGGAGTTGTTTTTCTGGACGGCAGGCTGGTAAGCAGCACACAGTCGTATGTGAACGGGGTTTCGCTTACTCTGCGCCGACATGCTCTGCTGACTTTAGCTAACTACACCTCCCGGAGGTCTGCAGCCACTGGGGTATGACATCTTTCAGACTAAAGGACTCATCTGTAATTTATCCTGCAGGAATAAGGCCATCAGAATTAACAATATACCACTGATTAATTTATCAGCCAGTGGTTTTTAACCTAAGGCTCTGGATGTGCCAGTGGGACCACGTGATGATTTTTTTTTTTTTGTGGTGGGGGTTCAGAAGATGATTTAAGGATGGTATGAAAAAAAAAGGATTTGATACACAAAAGCAGATCATTATCTTTCCTCTCTGTCTGGGCTAAACTTGAATCTGCAATGATTTAATCAGATTAATTAAAATAAATTCCAACATATGCAGCCAGCTCCCCAGACAGGAATTGATCTTGGACTACAGGCGTTTTTCATCTACCTACATCTACATTAAATTGTTTTAGTCAACAAATGGGCTTAATCTACGCTGTACACGTTGCTAGAAATGTTTTGTTTAAAGTTGCAGATCCTTAAAACTTCACAATAGGCCCTTTTCACAGCAGACATTATGACTCATCATAGTAAAGGGCTGCAACTATTATTTTCATTGTCAATTAAGCTGTCCATTATTTTAGTGAATAATTAATAAGGTGTTTGGTCTATAAAATGTCAGAAAAAAGTGAAAAATAAAGATGAGTGCTTCCCAAAGCCCAAGATTACTTTCCCTAATGTCTTGTTTTTTCCCCACAACCCATAGATATTCAGTTTACTCTCATAAAAGGAGTAAAGAAACAGAAAATATTCACATTTAAGAAGCTTGAATCGGAGAATTTGGGCTTTTTTAATTAAAAAAATACTCAAACCCATTAATCATTGATCAAATTAGATGGCGATTAATTTAATAGTTGACAGCTAATTGATTATCTTTGCAGCTCAATCACATTGGAAAAGCAGGTGCTACTAATAACACTAACTGTCTGTTCTATTCATGCAGTTAAATACAACTGAGCTATCATTAATTTTACTATTTACATCTGTGCTTTTCCTACTGTGATATTTCAAAATGTCTTCTATGAAAAAGGTCTAATGTTTATCTTAAGTCATTTTGAGTTTATTTATTTATAGTCAGTTTTTTATTATAAAAAACAACTTCACTAAAGAGTTAATTAAGTGTTGATGGAACATGTAGAAAGTTTAGCAAAATAAAATATTCTTATTAAAGGGTAACTTGGTATATTTCAACCTGCACTCTATTGTCCCTTGTTTTTGTGTCTAAGTGACTAATGACGTCAACATTGTTTGACACTGGTCCAGAACTGAGCGAGAGCACTGCAGCGAAACGGGCTGCAATGTAACCACTTGGGGCTTGTGTCAATTTACGTCCATTCAACGTGCTTGTTTTTGTCACTGACAGGCTCAGATTATTATTATAAGTCTTTGACAACATTATGGAAAGGAACCCTACAAAGATAGACCTTTTTGTTGAGGAAATGTTTGTGTTTAACCAGCCTCGAAGAAGGGACAGCATACTTTATCAAAATTAATGGTTCATTGGACAAACCCAGAGTTGGTGATTGTTGGAACAGCGGAAAGATTGTGATGTTTCAACAAAGTGCGTTTTACGATAATAAAATTACTAATTATTTCAATGGATTCTGGTGAGTTTGGCGACGGTGATTTCAGGGCTGTCTCTAGTTAAACACGAAGGTCTATCTCTGTAGGGTCCTCTCTGTAATGCTGACACTTATAATAACAACCTGAGCCTGTCAGTGGCGAAACACAAACACTTTCCGGGGACATAAATTGACAGTGCAAAATTGCACACTCATGTTATATTGTTGCCTGTTTCGTGGCTGCCAGCTGCAGCGCTCTTGCTGAATACTGGACCATTTTCTAAAATTGTTGTTCCCATTAATCACTTTGACACAAAACCATGGGACAATAGGGTCCAGGTTGGAAATACAGAAGTTTCCCTTAAACATTTTGAGAATGATTAGGATTATTATTTAAGTTTTATAGAGCTGAAATGATCAGTCAAATCAAAAATTAATTTTGAGCAATTTTGTTAAGTTATTAATTGTTTCAGTCTTTTTTAAAAGCCAGATTTCCAAAAATCGACCAGTTCCAGATTCTTAAATTTGAGGATTTGTTGCTGCTACCTGAAAATCTTTGGGGTTTTAGTCGAACATAATAAGAGCTTTAAAGGCCTCTGTAAAATTTTCAATTTCACCATTACTTTTACTATTGTATGTAACTTTGTATCTAATTGATTAATCTATTAACCTAGATGAGAATGTATATTAACTGTCGATGAAAATAATTAACTAGTAACTAAAGTGGTGATACTGTAATTATACTATATGGTTTAAGTAATCCTCACACTTCCTCAAAAAGAAAAATAATTAACCCAAATAAGATACAAAAACAGGCCAGATTTGATCTATGGCATGTTTGTTAAAGAAATGTTACTTCTAGTTAATATAAAACGGTTCAAGACACGAGCAGACGGTTTCCCTGTTTCACATTCAAATGGACAACACGCATTACATATTCTACATACTCAAGATGTTCTGGGGGGGAAAAACACCATAAAAAAAACCTGTTTATACAACATAATTTGCAAATGTCCGTGTACTCTGGAGGTTGATGAATGTGAGAAGAGCATAGCTGGAGGAAGGTGTGGGATGCAGAGGAGAAACTGCTATTGCTTCAGTTTCTGAGCACTCCTGAGAACGCAGCATTAGTAAATCCTGCACTCATAAAACCAAATTCATAACCGTGAGGCACGAAAATAACGATACACTCGCAGCTTATGGCAAGACATGAATATAAATGTTATCCTCCACAACATGTACAACCTTGACAGAATAAAAACGATCCTGATCCTATAGGTCCCTTCTGTGCGCACACATATTGTATCTGTGTGTATGTTGACTCCTACTCGTTCTCACACTCCATTCTGTGTAGTGTTGTCTACTGGGCCTGGTTGTTTCCCCCTGGGACCCCACACCTCCTCCTCCTCCTCCTCCTCCTGCTGCTGCTCTACCCCTATCCCCCGTTCGATGTGTCCCACATTCCCTTCTCTGCCACACTAATTGTTTTTTGTAATTATTTTCACCCTTCTGCTATTGTGACAGGCGGCGGCTGCACTACTCTTAACAAATTAGTGCAAGAAGCACAACGCACAGATACGAGACACGGAACTGACTTGAGCAGAGTGCGTTACAGCTAAAAAACACATATGCCAAAGTGCACACAAACAGACATAAACTATGTACTTCAGGATTAAACAAATGTAAAATATATTAAGGCTGAGGCAGTTAGCGAATTAACTGATTAGTCAACTGACAGAAGATACTTTGATAGTGGATTTGTGATTTTAAGTATTTTTCTCTCAAACATTATATTCTCAAGCCAGAGGATAAGGAGTATCTCTGGACGTCATCTTTAACTGTGGGAAACAATGACGGCCCTTTTTGGCCATTTTCTGATATTTAATGAATCAAGAAATTGATTATAGAAAATTATAGTCAGATCGTTTAATTATAAAAATAATTGTCAGTTGCAATCCCACTAATATGAATCCTACTGCTTTAAAAGCACACATGGTATAAGCTCAAAGATATACTATGTTATGATTTTCCTAAAAAACTACATATAGACTCACACAGCTGTAGCTCAGGAGGCAAAGCGGATCATACAGTAATTGGAAGATCGGTGGTTTGATCCCAGGCTTCTTCAGTCCGCATATTGAAGTGTCATTGGGCAAGATACTGAACATCACACTGGTCACCAAAATGTTTGTGAGTGCATATGAATGTTTGAAACTGAGTAGCAGGTGGCACCTTGTATGGTAGCCTCGGCTTTTAGCGTGTGAATGTGACTGTGGTCGTAAGATGAAAAAGGCGCTATGCAAGGGCAGGTCCATTTACCATTTACTAAAGTAATTTCACTCAAGCATCACTTAAGACTCACTGGAAGTGTGTAGTGGTGTGTTTATCTGCAGAGAGTTTACCCTCTATCTGTATTTTCTTCTTATTTTGCAGTGTTGGGGGCATTCCTGGGTACGGTAGCAACCATAAGAAGCACGCATCCAAGAGGAAGCTACAAAAATCGCAGATAGATTGCCAAAAAAACCCCCACAAATATAATTGAGGTAAACAGCAAGCGGACAAATCTGGGTTTGGCTTTCACTTTTGCTGGCAGTACTGTTTTCAAACAGTAACTGACAATTCCTACACAGTGTACCTTTAATGTTGGAGATGCTTATATTTGGGGGGGCGGGGCTGTAGTACAAGGGCCAAGTATCACACTGCATTACATTTTTTCAGACATCAAAAGTTGGACAGCTGTCAGGACAGTTTTCTCACTTTAGATTATATTTTTATTTCAAGTTCTTTAACACTAATGCAAAAGTTATGTTTTTTTAGTAATTTTTTTCCCTCCAGACTAACCAAAACTGTCGCCTCACGCCGCCTGTGTCTCAGCTAAAAAGTCGCACCTGAACACATCGCAAAGGCTACAGCCAACGGCCAACCAGCACATACTTCTGCGCCTGCGTGAAAGGAAATAATTCTTCATAGCAGGAGGCGGTAGTAGGCTGTATCCATCTTACAAAAAAGGAAAACAGAAGACCAACATGATTGAATTAAAGCCCTTTGAGACACATTTGTGATTTTAGGCTATTCAAATAAAATTGTCTTGACTTTAGTAGGCGATTTGAGGGGTTCCCCTTATTAGCAATATGACCAAAATGCGCTCCCAATGTTAACCTGCCATCCTTCTCCGTGCCCCAGGTTCGGACCCAGATGCCATCCTATCTGGACCCAGATCTAAAACCTATAAGTGACTTGCTCTATCATTTTCAGTTGCATTAACGTTTAAACACATCATCTATTATAAAATATTAAGCAAAATTTGTCCCATTACATAGTGACTGTCACCGAGCCATGATTTTGCAAAAAAAAGGCTTTCAAAATTTGTAGTACAGTGGATACAAAGATACATGACAGAGCCAGTTTGCCTTCTAAACTGGGAGTGCATGCTGTACTCTACAGGATGTCTCAGGGTGAAAAGTACACAGATAAGCTCAGGTACACTTTTATTTTGTAGCCAACAAGGTGACAAAAACAAGCATTGGCTGGATGAATCCTGCCCCATTGTTAAAAGTGAACAAATCGCCTACTGCTAATACATTTTCATGGAGTAAGTCTCCATGCTTGTTTTAATAAATGCTCTAGTTCTTGCTTGTGTGCCTTCCACTGTACTGGCTGGTGTAAAAGTGTATTTTGCTTCTGCAGAGCTCTCAGGTCTCTGCAAGGCCTTAAGGACAAACATAATAATTTAAAAAAGCGCTGCACTTTTCAAGACGTGTTAAGCATAAATAAACAAACTAACTCACCAACATGCAGACTGATAAATTAGCTGGTTAACTTGCCAGGTTGGAAATCCCAGCTTGTGTAAGTAGTGAAGATAAACTTGCACTGTTATGTGTTTGGTCAGATTTTGGTACTGAAGTGTTGAAGGTCAAAACTGTGGTATTGTGATAATATACCCAGAGCAACTGTGCAGTTGGGGTGGGAGACGGTGCTGCAGGCTCAGGTGTTGTCATGAAGTCTCAAAGGGAGAAACCTCCGTCACTACTCACACAACAAGCTGACAAATGTACCTGGCTCTGTCAAAACGCAGGGACTGGTTCAGCTTGAATGTGTCATGCTGATAACGACACAAACAGAGGTTTAATTGCAAGTGAGACTGAATTCCCACGTGAACTTCGGAGTAACACTCCATAGCAGCAGTGTCACATCATCAACACAAGCAAAGCTTATATTGTTTTTGAGTGGTTTTTAATTTCCTGTTTTAGCCAAAAACATATAGTCTACAGCAGTGATTAAAACACATTTTGATATAGATGAGTAAACCTACCACATATGGTTACCGTCCCTGCCATCTGAAGTGAGTATTACTTTAACTTATGGGAATTAATTTGTGATTCTATCTTTTGTTCCCTAAAGCAAAATGAGATTGCAAATGCTAACAGAGGGCTGTAATTAAGTTTTAATAGAAATTAAGTGATTAAGGTAAAATAAAAATTAAAATATTTATATATTTTATGATAAAATAAAAATTAAAATATTTATAGGTGTGTTCACTCATTACTCGACAAGGAATATGCTAAATTCAGAAGGTGACCACTGGTACGGAGGATTCATTAGCTTCTGTTTTGTTAGCTGAGGAAATATACAAAAATATGTGTTGAGCGTCTTTGCAGTGGGTTTAAACAAGCTAAAAACATGTAACCTAGAAGGGTAGAAGATAAAACAGGCCAGAGAAAACATGGCAACACTAAACGCAGCAGATGGTTGCAAGTTGGATTTGCATTTGTGGTGACATCACAAGGCTGTTCAGCTTGTTTTCTGTGCATAACAATGTGTGGATTTATTTTCAAAGACAATTTTCAATTTTCACACAATCACATCTGACAGTGTGGTAAAAGAAAATGACAATAATATGAAACGTTTAATTACTTTGCTGGCTGCCTTTGGTTTGTTTTGGCAAAGTAGCTGTATTAAGGTAGTAACAGTCACGTTTTTTTGCTTTAACTTATTACGAAGTAAATGTTGATTGTACAATGTAATGGCTTCTTCTGGTTAACCTTTTTGAATGATCAATATAGACAACCATCACCTGCTGCCATGGAGAGAATCATTTCCTCTCACACAGGCGCAGAACGTACGTACTAATTGGCTGTAGTTTTTGCCGTGTGTTCAGATGCAACTTTTTGGCCGAGACACAGGTGACATGAGGCCATGCATCAGTCATCCTTCATCGTCACTAGTTATTTGATGTTACTTTGGTGTGTTGGGCCTTAAGCCTCACTTTCACCATACTGTTCTGTCTGCCACCAGGTATGAGGGAAAAGTTAAAAGGCTGTCTGTTTCTACTGGTTACTTATATATTCTGTCAAAAAGTGTGATGAGCTGTCTAGAGTGTCTTGTCTTAAGATTATTTTCTCAATCAAAAACTCAAAACTCTAATTTCATCAGATACCTGCTGAGAGTACCCAAAGTGGAGCAAACATTACTAAGTTGATCCACAAAAAGACATCATTTTTTATGTTACTGTGCGAAGCAATGAGGTTTCAACAAGAGAATATCCCCCTCAACTCAAACAATTACTTTGGTTATGATTATAGTCATATCTCTCATCAAACAGGTCAGTAAAAGGAAGAAATCTTCCCAGGGCGTAATAAAACAATTGCTACAAAATAAAGGTTAGGACCACTGCTTTATGGGACCCTGATAGCTGTTTAATGGGCTGAGAGTAAAAACACCATCACGTGTAGATAAGTCCAGTGCCGACAGGAACAAATTATTTCAAATAACAATTTCAAACAAACATAAATGTCTAATAGATATGCAGGCTGAAATAAAAACATAGCATTCTACACTTTGTTATGTGGTCTTTTTATGCTTTGGTTATACAAGTATGATTGTTTAATCTTTTTTAAAGCCACTGTTTATTTCTTAAGTCAGAATGGGTATATCATTGTAGGGTATGAACCTCACAAATTTAAAGTTTTAGGTTTTAAATGCTGTCATGGGACACTAATCTGAATTTGTCAACTCATAGTTTGAGCCGTTATATTCCAACTAGTGCTGCAACTAATGATAATGTTCATTACTGATTAATCTGTAATTATTTTCTCGATCAATTGATGAACTGCTTGGTCTACAAAACATTAAAGGACAGTGAGATAAGTCTGTTACAATATCCTAGAGCCTTGAGTGGCTTCATAAGATGTTTTGCTTTGTTTAATCAATATTTTCAAACCTAAAAATACTAAATTTACTATAATGTAAGACCATGGAAAGCAACAAATCCTAATTTGAGAACCTAGAAATATACATATGTGGGTATTTTTGCTTGAAAAATTACTTACTTATCAAATTAGTTAGGAAATTAATTTCGATTGATAGAATAATCAATTGACTAATTGTTGCAACTCTGACTCCAACTCAGTTAATTTGTGTCACTAGCAGTTATGATGTGTAAAACACGAACAGTCTTATCTGTGCCTAACTAAGCTGGTGTAGCACACAGTTAATAGACACTCCAGGACATTGCGAAGACGGCCTAGAACTTACACGGTTTAAATGGTATAAGGAACGCATAAATTCTGTCATTATTATTTTTTGTGAGTGTATCATGATAGTTACCCTACTCCGAAGGTAGTCTGCAAGATTCTTTCGTGTGAAGTTTGCTGCTGCTGATGGACTGAGTTCATAACCTAAAGAAAAAGACAAGACAAAGTTTTAGGTGTGTGCCTCTTGAGCAAATACACTTGCCATCCAGTATGACTTTACTGTGAATGACTTGACATTTTGTAGTTAAACTTGAGACTTTCATAGAGAGGAAAGGAGTGATTTGCCACTCTGTCACCATGTTAAAATGTTCTTACCGTTCCTCATTTTGTAGAGCTGGACATTCTTCTGGATGTACTCTGCAAACTGTGCTGTGTCTCCCGCTTCTCCAACACACAGCAGCAAAATCTTCTCACTGAGCTTGAACATCTTGTCATAGTCTGGTGAGTAAATAACATAATTTATTTATTGTATCAGTGTTTTCATAGATTATTCAGGTGGAAATTAATTAACTCCCAGAGAGAGCAGTGTCAGATCAGCACCTCTTTCACTTTCATTATCGGAAGCCTGCTCGGGCAGTTTATCCTAATCCTGTTAACATTAGTCTGATTTTCTAAAGTGTAAAACAGATTTATGCGCATATATGCGCATGACACGTATTCTACACACAGTGTTATATGTCACTGGAAGTAAAAATGTTCAAACTGTGTGAGCAAAACCAGAACGTGAAAGATTTAACCGAGACTTAAACTTAGCATGGCTACGGTTAGCTTTGCTAGCTCCACTTATATTCAGAATATGTGGTCACATTGTGGTTTAAGGGAAGTAACACATTACAAGCCAATATAATGTAAGACGAAAAGGCTTTAAAGACAAATTTTCAGTAGCACAAGCCGGATTAAATGTGAAGAATAACTATAAAAGACTGTTAGCAGGTGTAGCTAAACCAACCGGCTGAATGGCTAACGCTAAGCTAACGCGTTGTCATACCGTGTTTCATCTGAATGATGCTGCTGGCTGCAACATTATCGGCAGCGACGAGGACGAAATCAGGTCCTTGTATCCCAATTAAATATTCCATTCTGTGGAGCAGGTATGAGCTACAATATTTTATTAAATCTCTGAAATAGCAGACGTCTCCTTGCCTCCGCTGTACAGATTACACAGCAAAAGTTTGAGATAGGTGGCGCAGGTTGATGTCGTCACCGGAAAACAGGCTTCCGTCCTATCTACGCGACTCGGGCGGGCAATTTGAGCGGACTACTGTTGTTTGTGTCACCCGTGTGGCGATACTACTCTACCGACTGTCAAGTAAATACAAGGATACTCGGTTATTGTACAAGGAAAGCGGTCAGTATGAACGAAGGGACGCCTAAAAACATAATGGCGGAATCTGGTAATCTTAACGGTTCTCAGAGAAGACGGTCATCGCGGTTGAGTTCTCCTCCTGTGGCTAAAACTGACAACAACATGGCGGCGACCTCTGTTGCTGTTAAACGCTCCATCGTTGTGAGGAAAATAGCACCCAGAAAAACAGTCGCACCATCGGAGCAAAACAAGGAGAACACGCCGAGACGGTCCGGGTCGGAAAGCAGCCAGCAGAAGAAGCCAAAGGTCTCCACCCCGGATCTTGTCCCGAGTCGCAGGGGCTCCTCCTCGGCTAAGAAGAAGAAGAAGGCCGCTATTCTGTCACCGATCCTCCCCTCTTCACCGCTGGCTTCACAACCCCAGCAGCCGGCGGCAGACCCAGAGGACGCGGTGTGGTCGCAGAAAGTGCGCCGCTCCTACAGCAGGCTCAGCGACAAGTCCTTCAATGGCCCCGACACCAGGGAGACCATGTTCGGCTTTGAGATGCTGAAAACCCCCGAGGTTGTCCGGAGAGTCGATCAATCCAAGACGGGTCTGGAGGTGTCTGGATCCTTGTCTGGTCTGAACTCATTCACGTCTTTGCTGGAAGGGGAAGACTGTGGTTCAGCTTTCCCCGAGCCGGACCTAAACATCCCCGGAGTGGCTGTGGTGAAGGAGAAGAGGAGGAGGAAGAAGAAGGTGCAGGAGATCGGCAGCACGGAGCTGGAGGCACTGGCTGCACAGATGAACGCAGAGTTTGAGGAGGCAGAGGATTTTGAGCTGATCGTGGAGTAATAATGAGACTGAAGGAAAGACTGAAGCAGCATGTTATTTTGTTCTCCTAACATGCTGAAAAACTCTGACAACACTTATCTGTGTGCCTCATACTCAAAACATTCACCCTTATGTACATTCCCAGCTCTATATTTTGTGAATTTATGGTGTTTCATATGTTTGATTCTTCATTTAAATGATCTTAATGTGGTCGTTAGGACATTACTAGGTGGTCAAATGATCAGTAGAAAGACAAGTAAAACCAAAAGCATCATTTTTGTTTTTGTTATTATCAATGCATGTATACAGATTTTTTTTTTTACAGTGATCAGATATCTTATATTTGTCACGTTAAACATTCAACTTGGAATGATAAAACATGCATTTTCTAAGTTTGTTTTTAATTGGGCTTTGACTGTTTTAATTGACTTTTAAGTCACAAACTGGATGGTTGTACACAAGTTACATAAAGGTGAAATATGTGAGTTTAAAATGATTATTGTAATCTCAGGTGAAAGGTGTAGCTTGTAAACTTTGAAACATTATTTGACTGAATGATGGGATCTGAGAGCTATAACAGGATTGTTATCTATCAGGAGAAAACTGACTAGACTGATTTGGCATTTTGTATTTCTTCATAATATTTTTACCACTGAAAAACAACAGAAATGTGAGCAGCAATTCAGAGGTCTGTAACCAGGATATCACCATTTTAATATTGTTTTACATCCACATTTAATTGGCGTAAAATTTCAGAGTAAGACTGTCAGAAAATAAATGTTCTTAGATTATTCATTTTATGCTACACTTGTCCTTTCTTAATCATAAAACACACCTTTTATTTTTGCTTGCCTGTAAATGTAAATAAATATTCATCCAATTTTAATCACCAGAATTGCAAGTACACCTAGAGGTCCTTTCAGTAACATCAGAAATCCTATAGTCTGCCAAAACAGCACATTTTGAGATTTTGTCAGTGAGAATTTTAGTAACATCAGATTTAATAAAACCACAAAACATACTTGCAGTATTTAAAATTTCACACAGCCTTTATGAACGGAGCCCAAAACAGTAAATTACCCTCTAAATCTGGGCTCAGTAACATGCTTGTGTCGTACAAGTAATGCCCAAGCTTAACTTATGACACACTAGTTCAGAGACAATGCCATTAAAAATCTTCATATAATCAGCCAAAAGTATCCTGAGCTATGAAGTGTCACTGTTGCATATGTATGGCTGAGATTTATGGGGAACTGGCACCCATTATTACTGATAACCTGCACAGGGCCCTAATAAGGTGCTCGCCAAGCATGCTGACAAACAAACATTCCTACACACAGCATTGGTCTCTGGTGATTATGACGAGGCAGACTGAATGAGTGAGCCGGCGATCTGTCTGGATTTAATGAGAATGGTGGACAGGTACAACGTTTTCCTCTAGAGTCTCTTAAAGGTGTAAGTGGATGTGTTGCATAATTTGCACTAACAAGGGGGGATGTTATCAACCGTCATGTCTGCCTCTGAATGTGCAGCCTTCTCTCTTGTTAGCTGTGTCTGAATGGAGTCTTACAGATCCAACGTGGTCCTCTGGTAGTTTGATTGATTCATTATTTGTTCCTGGAACATATGGTAATAGAGTTCTGAGAATTTCAACATGATTACAGAAGTAATTAATATGATTTCTATTTAAGAGTACAGAGTTTTTCAAAGATGTAAAAGTGTAATCAAAACAGTAATGACCTAGTCTAATTTTCCATTTAAAGTATTATCAAGGTATAGCACCAACTAGGGTGGGGTTTTGAACCTTCACATTTTGGAGCACTTTGTAGCACTACTACTTTTGATTTTATTTTGATTTTATTGAAAACTGATACAAATACAATGTGCTCAGATTTGTATTCTTCTCACTTATAATCTGACAATATCTGATAATGTTTAGACTTAAAGGGTCACTTTACCCCCAAATCAAAAATAAATATTTTTCTACTTACCTATAGTGCGAATTATCAGTCTACATTGTTTTAGTGTGAGTTGCAGAGTGTTGGCGATATCGGCCATAGAAATGTCTGTGTTATCTCCAGTATAATGGAACTAGATGGCACTCAGCTTGTGGTGCTCAAAGTGCCAACAAATACATCTGAAAAATTCTACAGCAATGTCTCTTTCCAGAAATCATGACTCAGTTACTCAAGATAATCCACAGACCTTGTTGTGAGCAGTTTCATGTTCATGTATTTTCTGTCTGCCAAACTACACCTACCACCTGAATTACAGTGCAGAAGGAAATGTGCATCTACTGCTAGCTCACCTAGCAACACTGAGCTAGCTAATGTTACAGCTCAGCCGAGGAGATCACTATTAGTAGTCCTTTTTACACAGAGATTGCACTATAGGGCCGCTAGAAAGTCCTTGCTAGCATCCTGGAAGCAAAAGAGGCATGAGGGGTTTGACATGTAACAACAGCATTGGCCTCTTGTGGAACATATAACATGTATCAGCAGTGCTTTCTAAACAATACCATCCCTGTTACATGGCGGCTTATCTCACCCTCTGCTTGGAGGGTAAGGACCTCGTTGTTTTCCCAGTTTGCGGACATTTGCAGTTCTTTGAGTTAGCTGGTAACTGCTGTCAGTTGTTCTTTTAATTAATTCTTTTAATCATCACATCAGTCCTGTCCGTGGTCCCGTCCTGCCGGCTGTCCCTTTTACACAAACACTGATTCGGCGCTGTTACTACCTTCACTGCCAGCTTAAAGTCGAGTCAGCTCTGTCCCCTCATTCTGTGACTGTACCTTTAATAAAGAATGATGAGGTGACAACAGCGGTTGCATCATCATGAGCCTCTCCTCCATGAGTAGATGCACGCTTCCTTGTGCGCGGTGATATGGTTGGTGGGCATAGAAAGAAAATAGGTCCTGCATGAAACTACTTACAACAAGGTCTGTGGATTATCTTGAGCAACCGCGTCATGATTTCTGTAAAGAGACATTGCTGTTGATTTTGCGAAACTATTTTTTTGGCACTTTGAGCACCACAAGCTGAGTGTCATCTAGTTCCATTATATCGGAGAGAAGGCAGACATCTTTACGACTGTCTGATATCTCCAACACTCTGCAACTCACACCAGAGCAATCTAGATTGATAAATAGCACTACAGGTAAGAGGAAAGAGATGTATTTTTGATTTTGGAGTGAATTGTCTTTATAAATATACCTACGAAAATATCTTGTCTGGCTTCTTTTGCTACATGAGAAACAGGTTTTTGTAGAAAAACATTGATATTCGACAAAGTAAGCCAAAACAGTATTGTTTTATCTGTAATAAAACTCAATAAGATATCCAGCCCTTGTAGACACAGACTTGCTAATCCATTTACAATCAATAGATTAGATTAAGGATTTTATTTTCTTGATACCACTGTAAGATTCACAGCTGTCTTGGGACAACATCTGGGGGACACTTCTCAGCTGGTCACCAACTTTGTGAGATGTTGATATTTGGTTGAGTTGACGTTGTGACATCGGGTGACCGATTCAGTGTCAGAAATGGGAATAAAAAGTAGGTATAGCTGCAGCCAGAGCAGCTACGTGACCTGCTCACCATACGTCAATCCACGATCTGCCCCCTTCGCCCTTTGGCCTAGGAGCAGAAGACCTAGCAAAAATGTTGAGTTCGCGATTAGCGACTTAAAATATTAGGTTAAAAGAGAGACTGTTAAATTAAAGGTAAGGGTTACATCTAGAGTTGTACCGATACCAATATCAGTATCGGAAATGCCTCCGATACTGCCTAAAATGCGGTATCGGGCATCAGCGGGTACAGCCTATGACCAATCCGATACCACGTAATGCCTCACGTCATTACGCATACGCACGCTACAGGCAAACGAAACGGAAACGGAGAGGAGTTTAAAAAGCATTCTACTGTAGCCTTTAAAATGTCTTTTTTTACCAAATTGTGTGGCTGCACTTTAACCTGTGTCTTGATCTGTGTCAACACTGGATAATAATAATAATAAAAAAAAGTTTTATGGCATACTATTATGTATTTATTTCTTAATATTTTACATAGAGTTTTAGGAGTTGAGACATACAACAATTCATATCCCATCCATTTTTATTTTACGCGTTGGTATCGGATCGGTACTTGGTATCGGCAGATACCTAAGGTTCAGGGATCGGAATCGGTATCGGGAAGGAAAAAGTGGTATCGGTACATCTCTAGTTACATCAAAGTGAATTATTGCTACTGTTGTTTGTATGTCTATTCACTATAGTGTCGCGTTATAATAGGGTTCGGATAACCATTGTAATGGTTGGTTTGGCTTGTACTACTGGTGGGCGTAGTTTGTAGGGACGTGGCGTGTATGCTACAAACGTAATATGTCTGCAGCTATACGTCTCAGGTTTAACACCAACGTCAATTTGACGTAGAATAAGACAGATGACATTGCTATTTTGTTGGTGTCAAGGTGTTAAGTAACCAAATCCAGTATCTACCGAGCCTCTGATGCCAATGCCATCTTGACGTAGAATAAAAATGGAAGGTCTGGGGAGCAAAACCCAACATTAGCAAAGCATCATAATGTTAACATGCACACAATGTGAAATTCTAACGTTGTTAGACATTTAAAATATTGTCATAAGAGTCCAATGTCTCATACTGATGTCTTGTGCCAGTTGGGTTGGTTCATTATGATGTTTAAGTTTATTTCTAGATACTCTTTACTCAAGCCCTTATAATCATAGCTGTATTTATAGTGCCAGATTAAAATACAGACAGAACAGCTCTCGAACCAATGTAACATTAGTTGGAATAAATAAACCCTGAAGATCTTTACTTAAATTTAAAGCGATCCACAGTAGTTCGAGGATGCTGACAAGTATATCTCCACCTGTTATACCAACCATGAAAAAAACATCTCTGAATAAACTATGAAGTTGGTTATTTACATCTGCTGAGAGCACGTACACACGCTGATAGTATTTGTGAGTGTGTGTGTGAGGAAGAGAGACATAGAGGAATAATAAGTGTGCAGCAGCGAGCGAGTAAATCCACAATTTGCTCACGCATTTTAGGGTGTGCAAAGCGTGCTGTGTTTCTCCTCCTCAGGTGCCATTTCATGTTCATACCCTTCACTTGGCATCTCAGCTCCCTGGGAGAGGAGACATTTTTCAACTTTTTTTTTTTTTTTTGCAGAGCACAACACATGGTGGCTTGCCTTTTTGTATATTTTTAACAAGGCATTCATGTCTGCTTGTCACTACGACTGAAAGTTACAAACAGGAGTGAAGTAGGAGGAGTGTTTATGAGCTGCCAGGAACAGTTATTGATTTACAATGCTGCTGCTGCTGCTGCTGATGCTGCTTGTGCTGGCTTTTGCTTTTGAGTCTGTTCATGCTGATTTTGTGGGGAGGTTGGATATTTTACACTCATATTCATGTGTTTTTTTTTTTTTTTACCCCTCTCTTCTCCTCTTGCTTTTTCCTCTCCTCTCCCCTCCTCCCTCCCCACATTTCACTCACGGCAGTTGTCGCTGGTTCAGCTTGACTGCTTCGTTAGGGCTCATCATTTGCATTCAGATTAATTATCTAATTACCGACAAATGTCCGGCGGCCACCCCACACTCCGGCTCGTCAGCTCTCAGCCTGTAATTATTTTAATCATTTACTTTCATCTGGAGCGTTCTTGCCATTCTCCTGTGTTTAGAGGCCATTCTTAATTACCCTGCCAAGACACTCTTTTCATGAGAGGGAGGGGAGGGGAGGGAGGGAGGAGAGGGGTTGGTTTGAGGGAGAAGGGAGCAATTGGGTGAGGGAACATGTGTGTGTGTGAGTGTGTGTGTGTGTGTGAGAGAGAGAGAGAAAGACCAATGGGGACATGATCCAGAGGCTTTGACAGCACAGAGGAAGCTCCCTGCTCTGCTGGATGCTCTTTCCTCTCTCCTCTTTTTTCTCCCTCTTTCTCACTCTCTACATACCCCCCCCCCCCAACCAACTTCCTCATCTCTTCTCTCACCCACCCCTCGCTCCCCCTCCTCCACGCCCTGCTTCCCCCCGTTATACTTCCTCCCTTTTTTCCCTTTATCGCAAGCACACACAGGAATCGCCCGTGGGCTTCAGTGCTCTGACTGCTAATACACTGACACACACTTACACACACTACACACACACACACACACACACAGAAACAGGCAGACAAGAGAGTCATGCGCCCTGTTTGTGGCACTCATCAGGATGCACACATCTTTCCACTATCTGCCTGGAAAATCTATACTCCTCTCAGCTCTGTCTGTCTCTTTCCCTGTCTCCCACCATCCCTCCATCCATCCATCTATCAGACCTGCATGGCTGCACACTCATACATGTCTATCTGCTGCCTGTCTGTCTCTCTCCATCTCTGCTTCCTCTTTCCCGGTGTTTGGACAGGCCTCGCGTCAGGCCTGCTGCTCCCTGTCCTCCATGAGGGACGACAGTGGTGGTGGTGGTGGTGGTGGTGGGGGGGGGGGTCATCCTCTTTCTCCCCCCTGTGTGACCGCTCCATAATGATGCTCTCACTCACCCCTTAAGCCACTCAGCCTCCTCTCTCCTTCTCTCCCCCCTGACTGCTCTTGTTAAGAAAAGCGAGAGTAAAGGGAGAATGAGAGAGAGAGATACAAGCTCTGTAATTGGGCTCTTGAATATTTAAGTCACTGGGGATGAAAGTTTAATGAAAAGATGATTATCTACCAGTTTATCACACCACTGTTTCATATTTCATTTTCATATCCTCGTTCCGAGCTGCGTTGTCCGTTTTGGCAGCTGTGTGGATACGGAGTCTGTGTTGGGAAAATACTGAGCGAGGAGGAGGAGATGTGAAGAGGAGACATGTTCAGGTCATGATACATAGGAGAGACTTTGAAGAGATAAAGATAGGACTTCATGTCAACACTTTTTCTCATATTTTATGGGAGGTAGTCACACTGAGCAGAGGTTATTTCTGCTTAGAGCAATGCATTTTATTCACATTATCCCCTATTACCAGTTGTGATCCAGTGCATGTTAGAAAATACTGGGTAAAAAGGGGAAAAGATACACATAAGACAGATAATATGTCTTTTGTGTAGAAAAAAACAAGATGCTGAAAGGACATTATGTCCACACTTTGGACCAAATGTGTCTTTGTTTGTGTGGGTTTTTTTTTAGGTCTTATCAGTCATTAAATTCTTGTCATGAGGCTTCTCTTGTTGCTGGGTGAATTGTCCAATTTGGCAGCTGTGGACTGACTTATGATCCAGTTAATATTGGAAAACATTAAGCAACGGAAAAAAATGTTCTAATGACAGACTTTGTCAACACTCGGGGCCAAATAGGCCTTTAATTCCTCACCTCTTTGTGTTATTTAGGTGTATTTGGTCACAATAATCATCTTTTTCGTCGAAGAGCAATGTTTCTCTCTGTTCATACATTGTCCCATAAATTGTTGTCATGAGGCTACTCTTGTTGCTGGGCGAATTGTCCATTTTGGCAGCTGTGCACTGAGTTATTATCGTCCAGTTAATGCTGGAAAAATACTGAGGAGAAATGTTCAGGCCACAATACAGGAGAGAAACATGTCAGAACTCAGGGCCAACATTTGTCTTTAATCATTCACTTTTTGTGTTATTTAGATGGATTTGGTCACAATAATCACCTCCTTTACTCTTAGGGGCATTCTCTCATACATTGCCCCATAAGTGGTTTTCATGAGGCTAGATTCTTCTTCTATGGATACATTGTAGATTTTGGCAGTTACAGTCAGGTGTTAGCTGGGAAAAAATGGCAAAAAGTGTGAAAAGATGGACAGAAATGTGTTAATACAGTATGTCAAAATGAAAAAATAACTGTAAAGTCACACAGATGAGGTTGTGCTGAAAAAACCCGACACCAAACAAGGCAAGGTAAACAGTTTTTAAGGTGAAATTTAAAGGTAAAATCAAAAGTAGTCCAAAAAATGGTCAAGTATACCCTTGACCACAAAGGGTTAACCATAAAGCTTTTCTGCTAAGAACAATGGCACTCACACACACTGTTGCATATATTGTTGTTGTGATACTAGATACTTGTTTATAGCTGTGGACTGAATGTTAGATGTTAAAGCAGTTATATGGAGAAGACCCTTTAAAGCGAGATGTTGTAACTCTTGCAGAACAGCAGCCACTGTGGCCATAAATAGCAATTACAAGATACCAAATGTTAAAATATACAGTGTACATGTAGTTTAACGGCAGCATGAGTAGAGACAGTCATACAGCCAGCAGACTGACTCAGTAATGTGTCTAATGTGAGCTAAAATTAGCTGACATTAGCTGCCATAATCTACTGGTCATACCAGACCATGTATGACAGTAGCAGCAAAACCTCTAAATGTTTTGGAATCGAGCAGCTGTGTTTTATTGCTCATACATTTTGTTTTTGTGTTTTTTTAAGAGCAATTTATAGGCTTTACTTTTACTTAATAAGATAGACAAGAAAGGGGAAAATGGCCATGGGGTGCTTGCTCCACTACATGAGGCAAAGTTACATGGTCTCAATTTAATTAAAGGTCCAGCATGTAGGATTTAGGGGGATATATTGGCAGACATGGAATATAGTAAAATAAGTATGTTCTCATTAGTGTATAATCTCTTGAAAATAAGACCTGTTGTGTTTTCGTTACTTTAGAATGAGCCATTAGGGAGTAGGTCCTCGTCAACAGAGTCCACCATGTTGCACCTCCATGTTGCTAGTATGACTGGACAAACCAAACACTGGCTCCAGATAGGGCTATTTACGTTTTCGCATCAGCCCCTCGTGTAGGGCCCTTTTTTTGTTTGTTTTTTAACGTGAAACTGCTTTATTCGGTTTTTATTACTTTAAAAAACGTGGCTATGTTTTGGAGGGGAAGAGACCTCTGCAGATAATTCAGCTGCAGGTAACAAACACCTCCTGAACAATTAACAGTGAAGGAATTCTAACCAGGAGAAGTTTCAGCTGGTTGCAATCTGCAATCCTCACCATTATGTTGCTTTAAAGAGAAAGTTTGAGCACTTAAGACCAACATTTTTGTGTGTTATTTAGGTTGAAATTGTCTCAATTTAATTATTTATTGTAAGAACATATATGTATGTTGTCTCATGAGCAGGGCCGTAACTAGGATTTTTGGAAACACTAAAGTCATGAGTCCTCCAATGCTCCCTGCACCACTTAAAGATAAAAAACAAAAAACAAAAGATGATGTCTATTTTTTGTATTTTCCTCTTTTTATTTATTCAATTAACCCTTCATTTATACTTGCTGTAAATGTTATTACCCAACATGAAGGTTTAAATGGTGTATCAAATCCTTCACCACTCTGCCAGGAATAAAATTTGAGTGCTGGAAGTACTCAGATTTAAACATATGGAGTCTAAAAATACTGGAATCAACATATAAAGGAACCAACATTTGTACACTTTTATTAGCAGGCTGTAACTCCCTAATGCCAGGTTCCCAAATTCACAAAAAATAAAATAAGATTAATTTAAGAATACAGAGGACATCACCTTAGTGTCATCGGGGGGGCAACGACGATTATGCATGTGAACATGATTAGCTAATTTCTTAAATTTTTATTGTGGTATAAATCTGATCTTTTGTTGCCTTCTTCGCACACAAAAACATAAGCTAAATTTATACGTTTGATTACAATTAAGAGATAAACGCAGTGCCAATACTACAGATGGTAACTTAACTCGCCGATTTCATCCCATTCTGTCACCTCCACAAACACCCTGAAGAGCGTTCAATAAAAAGCACAAGGACACTCTTTCCTTTATTTAATCGTGCGGGATAAACAGACGGCTGTTTGTTATTCATTCTCATTATTCATAATGGTGGCGACATTAATCCCTTTTTTGCGAAACGACGGTGTGAAAGAAGCAGCGTTGTGCTGCACTTTTGCCAAACCCCAGTGGAATTACAGGGACTGCAGAGTTTTGAGGGGGATTATGTTGCAGACCCAACACATAGCCTTAGGCCACAGTTTGGAAAGGGGACACAGTTTGGACGGCAGAGATTAGACACCAAGGTATGGTGCAAAGAGGCCATTTCCAGGCAGAGACACAGCCTACGTGGGTCAACACGGGGTACGACGATCTCCTTTGATAAAAGAATTCTGGTGATAATACACACTTTATTTAAAATGCATGAAAATTAAGATAAGAGGTGATGCTTCCCTCAGAGGCCAACGTGACACAATTTGCATTCTTTGTGTTATTTGATTAATTTTTTGGCAAAGTTGCAGAGATAAATTCATGAGCTGCATTATTAAGCAGCCTCAGCTTCATCTACAGACTGCCATATGTTGATGTGAGCGCTTCAGGAACCTGAAATCCAATAACCTGTATGAAAGAGGCCTCTGGGGAGCGAGAGTGAGACCGAGGTAAAGAGTGTGTTAACCCTGCCTTATGAGTTGCTCCGCATTCACTTAGTCCCGTAAAACTCGCTCAGAAAAATGTGGGATCTGTATCAATCTCGCTGCTTATCAGTTTAATCCATGATTTCACGGCGGCGAGGCGGGGACGACCAGAGCCGCTTGTCGCTTTTGTGGACAGGGTGTCACCGTTTAGCCCTATCTCTCCGTGGTTTGGAAGTGGGAGGGGAAACCTGGGGAGACCGGCTCCATCTCTGGGTGGGGGTGGGAGGAGGCAGAAAAGAAAAAGAGCAAGTTAAATGGAAGTGACAATCTGCAAACATTCCTGCCGGCAGCTGCGTTAGCATTCTCCATAGTTCATCACCCCTTGCACGGTCACTGGGGCCCCCCTGCGACCCCCCGTGCCTGGCACACGCACCTGCCGCTCCCAGCCGCGCTTTCACCGACAGCCAGATAATCTATGGGCGGGTCCAGGCCGGGGCTCCCCTCAATGTGCTCTTGAGAAAACCCCTTATGCGTGAAAAAGCCCCCTTTCTCTGCCTTTTGTCCAACACAGTTTTATGGGACAACATTGGGCATTATGAGGTTTGGGGGATTTTTCACGGGACTCTATAGAAGGGTATAATCCTTTCAGGCACGGGACGAATAAAAAAGTTTTAACCTGCTGTTTTCATATTTATTAGCTGGTTATAGCAGACGAGGCAGCTGAACCGTCAGCACACACACACACACACCCCTCCTCCTCCTCCTCACACACAGACACAAGCTTCAAGTCCTGGAATCAAACACTGACGCTGCGTCTTGAGAGGGGCCCTCATAATGGAGCTGATTGCTTTAACTGAATTAGTCAAGAGAGTCAAGTGGGCGACTGACACTGAGGTCATGGAGGCCTCAAATGCTGAGTGGTTCTCTGTTTCCCTCAACAGGTTGTTAGAACACATAATTATGTGTTTTGGTTCATAAACTTCACATGTTGAAGGAGAGTTTGACCTGTTTTTGTCTTGTGTGTCAATTAAAGCTTGTTTGTGTCCATAGTTTTCAACTGAAGCTCGTATTAAGCCAATTGAGAGCACAATGGGTGACCAGAACAATTACATTTTCTAAAGCTGCCGTTGAAGAGATGGCTAATTATTTAAATTCAATAACTGGTGTCTGCAGGAATGAGCAAAATAATGCAAAAATGATAATTCATAGTTGAATTCAATGGGAAATTTAATTAAACCCGTACATTTTCCTTCTGTGTAATCCATATTGGAACTTCCTCCTTTCTCTTTGAATTAAAGGGTGAAGCCAGATAATCTGGGACACTCTGGATTACCATGAAAACAACCTAAAATATTGCAGACTGCCTCGAGTGTTACTTTGAGAACTTGTTATATATCTCGGCTATGTTTTGATTGAAAAAATATGTTGCAGAGTAAAATACTTTTGAAAATTTGGACCATCAGACACAATAAGAACCCCTGCCTCACTCTGATAACAGATATGTTTGTTTTTTTAAATAGTTAACCCCATGTATCAGTTCAGTCATTCATTCATTAAGTTATTAATGTAGCCTAACTATTAATCTAAAAAGATCATGCAACTTTTCTGCCATTTTCTGTCTGTTTCCTCTGTGCCATACTGTTTACAATGGACATTCGTGTGTAACACTGATGGCTAATTTTGGATTATTGGGGCTGTCATGGACTTATCATCCTTAATATTCTTAAGAGACAAAAACACTAAAATGTCTTTATTACAGGGTGGCACACATTAGCATACTTCATGATTTTATGGCACCTGGTAAGCTAAAAACCTGCTGGTTTCACTTTTGAAAAATGTCCCAATTTAGCTTAATTTCTTTTGTCACATTTTACCGAAAATACTCATTCAAAACGATTTACTAAAAAGTAAAGTGTATTGTGAAAAAAATAAGTGAAATTGATTATAAATCTAACATTCCAAATGGCTTTCTTTACAAGCTCTAGGACCAGTGATTTTTTTAATCTTTGCTCTGCCCATAGTAGATATCTCAGACCGATAAAAAAATAATTTGTTTCATGTAAAGGACATTGGTAGAAACAATGCAATAACATGTTTGATGGCACGCTTGAACTTAGGGTTGGTCAAAATCTTGAAAAATGATTGTAACAACAGTAACAACATTTACAAAAAAAAGGAATGAAGAAAACAAAAAAATTATTTAATTAAAACCTCTACACATTTCAAGCATTAAAACACTTCTCACTTTCAGTTTAGAATATTTTAACATAAGTGCAGGTGTGAGTTTTCTAGTGAACAGAAATTTAGAAAACAGAAAAAAACAAACTTTAATTTATAATAATATAAATCACACACTTTCTATACATTAAAACACACACACACACACGTGCATGTTTTATTTTTAACACTGGGGGGGACACCAAAACATTTTGAGCACTTAATTTCCTGCATTCTGGGGAGTTTTTATGCAGCAATTTGTGCCATTACTGCATCAATTTATGGTGTAAATGTGTCCCCACATCCCCCCTGAAATCTACGCCTACACGTGTCTATTTCGACCATAAAAATGCCCATGACTTTAAATTTGATTGAAGTAACTAGTGTCTGTGGGGGTTTGTAGGTGATTTAAATGAAATAGAGCTGGTTGTGCTGAAGTAAATGCAGCCTTTATCTACATGGCACAAATTTTCCCAAAGAAAGATTATTTTCAGGAATTTTTGTAACATTAGGTTACTTTTCTATCTATCTATCTATCTATCTATCTATCTATCTATCTATCTATCTATCTATCTATCTATCTATCTATCTATCTATCTATCTATCTATGTGTTGGTTGTGTTGTTTTTCCTCTGACGACAGGTCTTTCTATCCAGTTCATCATACACAGGCCTCGGGGCCGCAGCCTCCCCCACCCTCCACCCACCCTCCGCCCCTCCTTGCTCCCTTCATCCCTCCCTACTCCTCTACCTCCCTCTCTATCCTCCACCACCACCACCCCCTTTCTGTCAAAGCTGATTGTTTCCACGCCAGCAGAGTGCTGCGGGCGAACACACTGTCACACTACATCAGGCAGAGGCAAGAAGGGGAGAGAGAGAGCATGATAGGGTATATATGTATATCTGTGTTCAAAAAGCTCCACACAACAGCTAAAGCCGAGGCTTTCAGCGGGGAGTCCCAAACTTTTTTCATGTCAAGGGCATCCAAATACAAGACCACAGATCGACCTCCACTTGTGTCCTGAGGAATCTTAATGTGAGCGGACTTTTAGATAAAACTATAGACACAGTGGTAAATGAGACAGCAGGAGGAATTAAAGCTTTACACAAATATGAATGTGCAAAAATATCACCAGCTGCTCTCATTACAGGGCAGAGATGGGGTGAATTTAGGCAAAGGAGGTTAAGTTTTGTTCATTTTTGCTGATACAAAGGACGAAGTGAGAAGAAGTTGATGCTAACAAACATTACTGCACATTTAACTAGTACCAGTAGGTTGTTTTAACCTATTGAAAGTGGTTAAAATAACCTAGTTTGGCTGCTGCAGACACAACAAACTCAAGTTTTACCTTAAAATTATCACAACTGTATCGTTAGCTTCACAAAACAATGTGAACATGACATTTAAAACTGCAAAAGACAAACATATTAATAACATTCAGTAACAAAACAGTTAAAATGAGCTAGTTTGGCTAAATAACACAATTAATAAAGGTAATAAAAAGAAAAACTAAACCAGCAAATTCAATCCCATTGATTCAGATATTTTTCTTGTAATGTTAACCCAGTGTTGTGTTCAGGGTCAATTCTGACCCAGTGACTTTTAGTGTGTGTGCAGCCAAATATAGCTCAGACACAGAACTTTTTTTGTTTTGTTTTGTTTTACAAATTCTAGTTGACATGCCAACATTTCCAAAGACACAAAACATGTCTGAATTTTAAGGACATTTGTATATTAAAAAAAATTAAAGACACTTACACCATAAATTGATGCAGAAAAAGGAAAAATCGGTGCATGAAAATCTGCCAGAATGCAGGAAATAAAGCGCTCGATGCTCAAAGTTTTCCAGCAGAGGACCCCAAATCAACAATGTCATATGTGTTCCCCCCGATGTCGAAACAAAACCTGTGCCTTTGAGTATAAACATCATATGTTTCAAACCTTAAAGATACTTAAGGGGAATTAAAAGAGGAAAACTGCATGTAAAGGGGTTCATAGAGGGGCAGCAACTCAAAGTCAGGAAGATGTCACAGTTGTTTTAGAAAACTTTTCAGTGTGGATCCACATCTGACTGCAGACTGTCTCCAAAAGGAATCAATTTTTGGTGTTAAAGATAAGTAAACATTCAATGATGTAATATAATTTAATATGGACATTTCATTTCCAAATGTTTGTGATGTGTTCTTTCTTTCTTTCTTTCTTTCTTTCTTTCTTTCTATCTATCGTGCAAGATGTATAAATAGAATAAAGTGATTTTAAAGAAAACCATAAGGTTGTCACTAATTTGACCTTTCTCACTTTCTTTTTAAGCAAGTTCAGACTCAAAAAAATGTCTGCATAATGTGAGAAAAGGAGGGTCAGCTGCCCAAAACCTAAAAAAACGTAACTATTTAACTAACTATAAATATAAAGCAGCCATCCAGGTGCATTCTGTCACTTTCCCAACTATAGTTTCGGCTTGTGACCCATTAAAACAAAGACATGTCAACTTGCGACCCCTTCATCATTGCATTTTAAATCTACAGATTTTTCACAGTTTCATTTTTTCACAAGAGAATGTAGCAAATATTAAATGAACGTCTGGGAAAATTTTGTGTCATAGGTATGTATTTTTTTCTGGTTTCCAATCCTGTTGATCATCCAACAACCTCTCCCATTCATCTCGGTCCTGCAGGTCAGTAAACACTGTATTATATCATTCAACATGTAATGAAAAACAATGTATTGCATCCCAGTGGGAGCCCTCTCACAGATCCCAGGTGGTCCCCCCTGTTAGGTGCACCACTGCTACATGATCCACATGCACGCTGCTGCCCCCTGGTGTCACAGCAGAGAAACAACAGCAGGTGTCGGTCAGAGCTGAGAGTGTCTGTGATGGAGTGTCTCCCCCTAGTGGACACTGCTCACTGCTGTTGTCCTCACAAAGACGCTCCTGTGTGTGTCCTCTGGGTCAGAGAGGAATGTGTGTGTCCCACCATGAGGTGTGGAGGAACCGAGTTTATAATGGATGCTTTTTTAAAAGGAGTAAATGTTTAGAAAGAAGCTTGGAAATGTTTTGTTGTTGACCGCGTGTTAAGTGTGAGATCAGCGGAGTCAGGTCACAGGTCAGGCAATCTGAGGTCAACCGAGAGAAATTAAAAAATACTCCATTAAGAGCTTGTTACGTATCCCTGTGGTATCCCTGAAGTACAGTGGCGTAATGTTCCTTCAAACCATTATTCAAACACATCAGAGAGCATCTTCGCAATGGCCTTGAAAAGATGCTTTTCACTGATATGTAGCCTGATTTATATTTTGAGCAGACATGAAAGCTTTGACGCTCCACTACTGTCTGTATGCTAGGGGTTAGGATTCGTCATTAGGGGCGACACATATGACATTTTTGAGCATCTAACACTTATTTTATGCACCAAGTCTCACCTTTTCTGCATCAATTTATGTCATAAATGTCTTTAATTTTGTCAGAATAAAAAGCTTTTGCTACTTTCATGTTTTCATTGCGGGGGACAAATGCCCATATTGTAAATATTGAGGGGGACATGCCCCTTGTGAATGTCATATCATTTCTTTAGTGATACTTGATATCCATCCATAGCCGCTGTCGCCATGGGGGAGCCACAGGGCCCAGCTGTGCACACCTCCCAGCTCTCCAGGAAGTATTGATTTAAATAAAAAAACCTAACAGATCTAATACCATACCAGTTCATGTGCTGTTTCCATTCCCTTATTTTAAATGACGAACTGAACGAGAAGGGAAAGACAGAGGAGCAGCCATGTGTCTGTGTCAGTGCTCCCAGCAGCAGCAGTCCCAGCGATCACACCGACACAGACGAACATGTTCTTGGTGAGCAGACTATAAATCCTGAACAGTTTACATCCAGTTCCCTGATGTCATAAGGATATTAATATTATGGAGCAGTCTTTCTGCACCACTGTCTCATAAAGCACCCTTTATACGTTATAACTAATGTCTTGTGTTGATTAATAATGCTTTACAGATCAGCCATAATGTGGAACTAATGCTGGTTTTCCAGGTTGTGGGTGATCTGTCTCGCTGCATGGTGTTTATACTCAAGTGTGGACACTGTCTATGTGTTTCTGGTTCATCATGGAAATCTGCTCATGGGACTGTTTGACCTCTGACCTTTTGCAAAACCGCTGCAAAAGACCATCTTGATAACAAACCATTTATTTATGTAAGTTTTAACATCAGTGCTTTCAAGGGTGTAGGTTTTGTTTCAACATTTGGGGGTGGACACACGGGTGGGTGCTGAGATGAACATTTAAAATATCTTATAATAACTGGATACAGATGACCAACTTTTGCTGCCGGCTTACTAGAAAGTAAAAAACGCGTGACCCTTATTATTAAGTACTTATTGACATTTATTGCTGCAGATTTTATGACTGTTTTAGAAATATTTAATTCTGTTTTTATTAGTGACTTGTCTATAAATGCCATGAAAGATTTTCCACAACAACTCAGTGACTCTCTTTATAAAGAGTGTCTTATTAGAAAGTGGCCCCCTATTTTTTTTAATCAGCTGGAGGAAATAGTAAGGCCTAACATAGGCGTAGATGTGGGGGTGGGGGGCAGGGGACATGTTCCCCTCAGTGTGTGGAATATGTGAATTTGTTCCCCCCTGTCTTCAGATGAAAATATGAAAGTAGCAGAACACTTTTTCAGACATTTACACCATTAATTAATGCAGGAAAGACACAAACTGGTGCATAAAAATGGACCTGAATGCAGAAAATTAAGGGTTTGATACTCAAAATTTTCTGGCGGAGGGGCCCCAAACCCTCCATTTCACTTGGGATCCCCCCAGTGTTGAAACAAAACCTGTGACACATAAAGAAACTGTGTGTTTTTAATTATTTGCTGAACGTTTTTATCTCTTTTCTTTATTTCTGTTCACACAAGCACTATTATTTTAAATTATTCTAACAATTGAAACGAAACTTAGGCCCTTGAGGCCTTTTATACCCTACCAGGGGATTGTATGATACTGAAACACTTTTTCCTGAGGTGAAACTGATCAGAAATCTTTCTGTGTGTAGACTCATTCATCTCCGTGTTTCGTGCGCTTTGTCTGGATGAATTTCTAACCTCTCCTAACTACCCTGAAATCACGTCTCGGTGGTTACAAAATCACCGTCAAAGGCGCGTTTGTTCCTCCCTCGTGTCCTTTTTTTTAGAGGTGGCTGCTCGCATGTTGCTTACAAGTCACTATTCCGGTGTAAACATGTTATCCACGCGCTTTGATGCCTCTCAAACCTCCAACCTTCAGCCAGCGAACAAGGGATCAATATGTAAATCGACTGAGACTTTCTGTGCGATGTCTGCGTCCAGGAGAGGCGATAAGCTGCAAAAATAAACCGGAGTTAGTTAGGAGGCATAGCCGGGGATTATCCCAAACTTGCCCCGGGGTTTGGCGCTCCTGCGCGCAACCGGACCGGCGTCTGTTCGCCGCGGCCGGATAGGACCTGCAGGGCCCCGGGGCGCAGACTGACAGCCTCCCCGGGGGCCCACCCCTCCATGACTCGCTCAGGATGGAGATTATAGGGTGGCAGTGCGGCTGGTATCTCTCTGAACACTCACACATACATACACATAGAGGGAGGTGAGATGATCTCGGAGTGCCCGCGGCAGCAGCCATGCCCATGGAGATTGACGCCTGAGCCTCACACGGCTATCACACTCCCCGCAGAACACACACTCCACAGCCCCGTGTGATGAGCCGATACAAACCAACTTTGTTCAGCTGACAAAGAGGCAATTGTTAGCTGAAAGGTCATTTGCCCGAGGGCTGCAGCACAGCAAGTACAGCTAGAGAAGATAAAAAAAGCTGCCCTTTTTTTTAGTCATATCTGCACTGAGGGAGCTTTGATAAACCTGCTCCTTGAAATCAACATGCTGATCTGGAATGAAATGAGGGCTCTGGGCTCTTCAACTCTGCGGACTTCCCCCTCACATTTATCTATAAAAAGATTTGATTACAAAACCTCAAATTGCATTAGATCTGCTGCAAACAAACAGACGACACAAACAAATCAGATTGTTAGAAGATTTATTCTTTTAATTTACGTATTATCTCTCTTTATGTACAGCATGATCTCAGAGTATAAATCATCTCTAACAATAAATCTACATATCTCCCAAATACTCTTTTGGTACAGCAGGTGTTGTTTTTACGCACAAGTCAAGACAAACAAGTACACCCAACACTGATTTTTTTTTTTTTTTTTAAATATATAAACATATTAATCTTACAACAAAGTTGATGATCTCATTGCTTTGAGCAGAATACATCCTAAAATCATTTGGTTTGGTGTAGATGCAGCAGTGAAGTCCAGTTGAAGATGAGTCAGATACATTTATGGATGCTCTGGGTGGGACACCAGAAGGAAACTCAACAAAAACACAAGTTTTGGTGTCATTACAATCAGCAACATGAGTGTGAAGCTTAAAAACATCAGACAGGATGATGGGAGATCGTCTTTTCAGGAGAAATGGCTCCAGGATAGAAACAAACAGAACAAATTCAACTACTTCCTGTTTCAGTTCCTCCCATCTCTCTCTTTTTATGACTGGCTGACAGCGGCAGGGGGTGTGGCGTTGGCTACGGCGGCAGCAGCGCCCATACGCAGCAGTTCCTTCCTCTGTGTGAGGATGATGTCGAAGCTGGACTGCAGGCGGTTCTGCTGCTCCTGAATGCGGCCCTGCAGGGTGCGGACCCAGCGGATCAGCGCCAGGCGGCGGTACATGGTCAGCTGCACCTGGTGCTTCTCCATCTCCTGGGCCTTGAAGCGCTCACGGTCTCGCAGCGTCCACACCGCATCCATCAGCTCTGGCATCTCGCCATCTGAGTCTGAAGACTGATCGTCATTGTCTTCCGCTCCTTCTTCCAGAACATTTCCCAGGTTGCTTCCTGTCAGCGACTTGCGGCTAAAGTTTTTGTGTCTTGCAGCTGGTTCCCTGTTGCTGTTTCTGGTTGGGTCACTTTCCTGGTTAGATTTTGGTTCCCCAACACCGATGCGATCCCAGCCTCCCATGAGCGCCCCTTCACCTCCACTGTCCATATTGAGGGAGGACATGCTGCCGCCGGACCGGTAGCTTGACTCAGACTCAGAGCCACTGTCACCCCATTCGTCATCGTCTTCCTCCAACGCCTCGTCGTCCTCTTCCTTTCCTCTGAAACCCAAGCTGCTTTTCCTCCTCTGCTGCTCCCGTTTCTCTCTCTGCTTCTCCTCATTCTGGCTCATCATTACCCTCCTCTCCTCTTCCTGCATCCTACCTTCCTCCGCTCCATCAGGCGGCACCCGACCGTAACCATCCTCCCCACTCTCGATTTCAGGCAGGGGCTCAAGTGGGCTCCAGCAGGGCAGGCGGGAGCGTGGTGACAGGACCCCTGAGTTGTGGTGATACCCGGGAGACGAGGAGGAGTTTGCAGGGTCGCGACCCAAGCTGCGGGGACGCACCTGGTTTCGGTTCTCATCTCCTCCTCCTCCTCCTCCTCCTCCGCCTCCTCCTCCGTTGAAGCCCTCGTTGTCTTTACCTGGCAGGAAGTTGAAGTTACCATCTTTGTCACCCTTCCTGTTTCGCAGTGAGGAGGAAGAGCCATTGTTGGAGCCTCCCTGGCCTTGGTAGGCCGAGTTCAGAGGTTGGTCCTGATGGCGGAGCATCACTGACCTCGACTGAGCCTCACTGAAATGACAAGAGACAGAACATTAAAGCGCTGAAAGAACCTCAACCTCAGATTCATCAACAAAGTTCCTGTATGTCAGCTTGTGTTTAGAGTCATTCCCATACTGATACCAGTATCAGATCAAGTACCAGCAAGAACGCAAGTCTATAAACTGATCTGATATCATGTAATTTATTAATAAATGTTAGAAGTAGTTTCACACTTAGATAAAACAGCAGTTTTCCCGGAAATCAACCCTTTTTTGCTGCTCTAAAACAGCAGCCACACAAAGCAAGTTGTGCTGTGCAGCTGCTGGCAAATACTGTCCTATAGCACTGATGAAGAACTGATTTCCGATAAATAGTGTGACGTTAGCAAAACACCAGCAATTTGGCAACTTGTACCAGGTTACTCAGGTACTTTACTGGCAAAAGCATCCAAAAAATTCAAACGTTATCCAGAAAACAAATATATCAACCGATCAAAAGCACAAAGAGTGTTTCTAGACCTTGTCTGTGTTGGTGTGCGGAAGTTTTTAGTGGAGAAACTTCGACATCTTATCAAATTCACACTGTCCTCTAAACAATAGCTCTATTTTCCCATTTCTTGTTAATTTCCAGACAAAACATAGCATATTAATCGGATGCCGTTCCATAGCAAGCTCTCCAATTTCCCCCGAAGCTCAAGATCTCAAAACAAGCCAAGCTTTCAACTGCGTTATCAGCCAACCATAAAGGGACTTTGACCGCAATGTTCCAGTCACTCTGCAAGTTGATTTTGTGTACAAGCAGCTGTGTAGAAGATACATAGAGTCATCAGCAGCCTAAAAAGCCATGGTACACTTTGGAAAACGTTCATCCAAAAGTATCCGCTAACTGAGCTGAATTAAAAGCAACAAAGTGTAATAACAGTTGGGTATACATGGATGAGCCAAAGCTGCAATAAAACTGATGAAGTGGAACACACACACACACACACACACACACACACACACACACACACACACACACACACACACACACTCGTAGGTCGCACCAAACTCCTTGTTTATAACTAGATTATGTCTAGAACTACAGGCTGGTCTGCACACTCCACTTCTATTAGCATCAAATATTTACATGTCTCCTCAGAATGGAAATTTCTCTAATCCTGACTTCAGGCTGCTGTCAATCAATCCCCCTCTCCTCTCCTCTCCTCTCCTCTCCTCTCCTCTCCTCTCCTATGCACGCGCGTTCACGTGGTGCTGAAGGACAGCGACTGTGGCTGTGTCGGGAGCGCGCGTGCAGCAGCAGGCACAGACTGATGCTTGACGATCACGCGGAGGAAAAAACAGGCAGTTTCTCCCTGTAAAATCGACGTTTAACGCCCCAAAGCTGGATTTAAAACATGAACTAATCTATAATGTGTTGAAATAATGCGCAGGAATAGATTTATGTTGATATATCTGTGTTTAACACAAGCAAAAACAACAGCAGGCGATGATAAAAAGAGAAATAATACCAAAACAGTGCTGCTGCCGGCTGGATGTTTCTCATATTACTGCACGGACGACGGCAGAAGACACAGAAAAGGCGACCAATGGCGCTCCGAGGCAGCATGTTTACGGCTTAGTGATGGATGTAAGGTTGAAAAAAACATAAAACACGACGGTTTTAAATCTTAATCCGTCTACAGCGAGCCGGTGAGGTTAAAAAAAGCCTCGACGTGTCCTGTTAGCGTGATAAAAAAGCAGAAAAACAGGAATATGTCATGTACGTTGGGCGTTATGTAACGCTCACCCCATATCTGTGCTGTGTCCTCTCTCGGTAAAAACAACCTCAGACCCTTCCTTTCATCTCCTATTTGCCGCCTGAATATGTCAAATGACTGACACAGCCGCGTGTGAATACATTTGCATCATGTTCTAGTTTGTTCTTACCTTTTTTAGCCGGTTAGCTGGTCGGGGAGAAGCTGGACTCTGTGCCCTCCCAATTTTTTCCCCTCCTCCTCCTCCTCCTCCTCCTCCTCCGACCCTCCTATGTGATGTTTATTTCCCTCTTCCTCCCCTCCCTCCTCCTCCTCCCATCCTCTCACTGCCACTGTGGTTCTGGGAAAAGCACTGGCTGACTAATAGCACTTCCTAAACTGGGCTGGGACTGCAGAAAAAGGAAACTGTGGAGAATGAACAGGAACAACGTGAGGACAGAGATGGCTGTCATGTTACTGTGTAGCTGTTATGTAGGTTTGAATGTACAGCAGCAACATGCCTATATTTATCACAACCCTAACAGCCACATGATGCCATGGTCTTAACTTGATTACAAGGATACAGTTCTGGGCAGTTACAGTTACTTCAGCCCTCACAGATCACAGAGACAGTTTTCTAATACTTTCATAATAAGACCTATAGTATCAATAGCCTGTGTGTTATAACCATCAAGCTTTTATAAGCAGTGAACAAACATTTTATAAACAGTTAATAACATACTAGAAAGTAGTTCTACACAGCTGTCAGGACACCTTTATGTGTTTATTATAGGGACAGTTCACCCCAATATTTCCCTCTCACCTGTAGTGCTATTTATCAGTCTAGATTGTTTTGGTGTGAGTTGCAGAGTGTCATAGAGATGTCTGCCTTCTCTCCAATATAATGAAGCTAGATGGCACCCGGCTCGTAGTGTTTAGAGCCCAAAAAATAAACAAAGCACAAAAAGTAAGGAAATTTGTGCTCGGTAGATTATTTTTTGTTGTTGTAACAATGCTTATTGACAATAAATCTTATACCGTTGGAAAGCCTCTTTATTTCCCTTTTAAATGGTGCCACATTTGTAAGGAACATGCATTTGTGGGATTGAAAAATTTGCCAAATCTTCTCTGCCAATGCCAAACAGCTTTTTTTTTTTGCTGTTGACTCTTGTCTCTTGTTTTAACCTTCTGGTACCCCCAGGTGCTGACAATGCGGTGCCTGATTGGCACCTCATTGGAGGAAATCTCAATGCAAAGAGATATCAAGATGAAATTCTGCAACCAGTGGCAATCCCATATCTCCACAGTCTGGGACTGAACTATATCCTCCAAGATGACAATGCTCGCCCCCACAGAGCGGGGTTTACCAGAGACTACCTCCAGAATTTGGGAGTGGAGAGGATGGAATGGCCTGCCAGCAGTCCTGACCTCAACCCCATTGAACACTTGTGGGATCAACCTGGGTGTGCTGTTCCTGCCAGAGTGACCAACACAACCAAGCTAGCTGACTTGCGACAAATGCTGGTTGAAGAATGGGATTACATCCCACAGCAGTGTGTGACCAGGCTGGTGACCAGCATGAGGAGGAGGTGCCGGGCTGTTGTGGCTCTGTATGGTTCTTCCACACGCTTCTGAAGCTCCTGTTTGTTAAACAAATAAATTGTTAAATTGCCAATATGTCTTGTTTCTGAAGACTTCAATCATCCAGTCCACCAAACAAGAGTCTGCAGCAAAAAAAGCTGTTTGGCATTTGGCAAAGATTTGGCAAATTTTCCATGGGCGCCGCGCAACCCACATACTCAGCTCTGCTGCTCATCCCACAAATGCATGTCCCTTACAAATGTGGCACCATTTAAAAGGGAAACAAACAGGCTTTCCAACAGCATAAGATTTATTGCCAAGAAGCATTGTTACAACAAAGAAATAATCTACCAAACACAAATCTCCTTACTGTCTGTGCTTAGTTTAGATTTGAAAAATCAACAGCAATGTCTCTTTTCAGAATTCATGACCCGCATACTCAAGATAATCCACAGACCTTGTTGTGAGTAGTTTCGTGTAGGAACTATTTTCTTTCTACTGAGTTACACCTAACAGTATCACATTGCAGAAGTAAGTGTGCATCTACTCATGGACGAGAGGCTCGTGCTCATGGCAGCAAGAGATGTAAATATTCATAGCATCCTCCACTGCTGAGCTGTAAAATTAGTTAGCTAGCTAAGTGGTGCTGGTTGAGCTAGCGGTAGATGGATGCTTCCTTGATACTGTTGGTGGGTGTAGTTCTTGTGCTTGCCTCACCACATGCAAATGTTCCCCCTAAGAATTTCCCCCCTGATATTGTTTTGCAAGTGCCCCATTACTGCATCCTGGGTTTAGTGCTGTCCAAGATGACTGCAATTGGTTTAATGAAATACAAACAAGCCGGAGCATTTTTACACTATAGCAGAATGATAGTGTGCGATCCTAGACATGTAGGGACAAAACACACTAAAAAGAAACATCATCTGTTGGTTTTACTGTTACCATTACTGTTTCTCTCTCTACCTTCTTCTTATTAAGCTCAATGAAGAAGGTCATGCCCGTCCTCTGGTGGTTGTCAAACGGCACTCTGGGAAATAGAGGAAATCACAAAGTGAATTTAAAGCAGATTAATCACAACATCCATCCATCCAGTTTTGTAACCGCTTTTCCTCTTGAGGGTGGCGGGGGGGCTGGAGCCTATCCCAGCAGACATGGGGCAAGAGGTGGGGTACACCCTGGACAGGTCACCAGACTATCACAGGGCTGACACATAGAGACAGACAACCATTCACACTCACATTCACACCTACGGGCAATTTAGAGTTATCAATTAAGCTGCATGTCTTTGGACTGTGTGAGGAAGCTGGAGAAAACCTGCAAACTCCACACAGAAGGGCTCACTCCTGGAATAGAACCAGGAAGCCTCTTGCTGTGAGGCAACAGTGCTAACCACCACACCACTGTGCCACCCTGAATCACAACAGTAAATGCCTTAACTTTCTGATAGGCTTTGAATATGTCGACATCAGAGGCAAAACAGGGAGGTGGCTTCTGGGGCTCCAGCACCAAATGTTTTCTCAAAAGCCCTGAATCTTTCAGGTTTTTAAAAGTACGTTAAACTTTGTATCATTCAGGAAATATAATATGCATGTGGTGTTTGTCCTATTACACTATTCCCTTAAGAAATCTACACCAATTGAGTAAATGTTCTTGTGTTGGCCCAGAATTCAATTCAGTAGTAGAGTATTGAAGACGACACTTACTTGGCATTGTTGGAAATCTTTGATTTTCAATTAGAGCAGCCCAGACTATTATTGGATGGATTCAAATGAAGCAGATTTGTCAACTAAACATTCATCCTGTGAAATCCAGTGTAGCATGAAAACATTGGTTTTAAGATTATTAATGGTGTTTATGCCAAAGTCCTGCCTTACCTATGTTATGTAGGTTAAAATAGTAACATCAGAATTTTTTTTTTGCCTCTTTCTAGGTGGCAGGAGTGAAAATAAATCATCCTATTAATCTATTGTGTTATGATTTCAGAATGGTGAAGACAGCTGGAGAACAATAAAATACAAAATAAGATGTAGGCTCTATGGGATGACTTTTTTCCCTTGGCAACTATCAACTTTTCTCAAATGATGTACAGATTTTGAGGCATTTGACCATCTCAAGTGGCTCAAAAAGTTGGCATACAGCAGCTGTAAATGGGAAGAAATCCTTTGGGAAGCATGACCTATGAACCCTCTGGGTTTGGGCTGAGCCCCGAATGTTGGGCCTGCTCCCTATCTGCCTCCCAACTTTGTCCACTATACCTGTCAAGTTTTATCTGTTGCAGGATCCGTCCACAACCCTGTTTCCTCATACACGTTGCAGACTGACAGGCAGTGAGTGAGGCATTTTTTCAATTCAAAATGGCATGATTGATGGAGTTTCTTCAGCTAATTTGTTAACAGAAACTAAGTGGGTGAAATACAGAAAAAAAAAAGATGGAGAGTGGATTGAAAGACCAGATTCACCCTGAAGTTCGGGACGTTTCAAAGGCAGTGTGCAGGAGAGCCAAATCCCTTCTTCTGGGCTTGCCTCCATAGACCTGTTTGCTTGTTTCTCTTGCGAGATCTGGCAACCCTGACCTACACTTACAGGTGTGTTAAAAGCATCAGAACTGTTACCCACAATGCACCACTCACAGGCAGCGTCATCTCTCTGGTCCTCTGCTGGAGGAGGAGGGAGGACTGCAGGATTTGTTGCAATGTGATATTTCTCCAAACTGGTGACTGACTGCTTTTGTGATTGTCAATCTCGGATCTAAGGGTACGTCAGTTCACCGTGTGGGTGTGTGTGTGTGTGAGAGAGAGGAGAGAGAGAGTGTGTGTGCATGCATGCAAGTGTGTTTTTCTAGAGGTGTGTGTGGTATAGAGAGACTACATCAGACAGACTTAACAAGTGTTCACTGTCTCTCTCCACCCTGCTCTCATCCCCCTGACATGTCGTCGCTGGCGGCACAAAAAAACTTGCGTCCTCCTCCTTCTTCTGCACACACACACACACAAACACACACACACACACACACACACACACACACACACACACACACACACATTTCTATCCCTATCTACCCCCCTTTTTCTCCTTCAACAACATCCCCATTCAAGTGCATCAGCTCCAGGCGTCCTTCCTCCCTCCCTCCCCTTCCTCCCCCTCCCCATCGTTCACTAGTAGCCTAAGCACATAAAAAATACATCAAACACAGCCGTCCGCCCAAGGCCTCGTCACACGCAAAATCATCTCTCCCTCCATCTCTCTCTCCCTCTCTCTAAAAAAGAAAAACCCAAGTTACAAAAGACAACTACAGAGGACACTGATAGAAGGAGAGATAGACTGAACTCAGACGACTGAGGGTCGTCTGTGAGGCCTCCTGGGGGTAGACAGATTATTGTAATGTTAACACCAACTGCCCTCTCCCCCCTTTCACACACACACATACACAGGAAAGAGTTAAAAAAAAAAAGGAGCATGACTTACCTTGTGCATAATAAGACCTTGTTTGCATTGTACACAGCCTGCAGCGTCCTGACCCACTTCCCTCAGTTCAGCTCCACATCTGCTCCAGCACCAGTCTCGGCTGTGACAGTGGCCGAGGGCGGCCAGCAGCACCCACGGGCTACACTGTCAGATCCCCGGTGCTGAGATGCACCGAGACTGTAAAGAGAGGCCTGCTGGACCTCCAGCTCACGGCCAGCGCTCTTAAAAAATCATCCAAATCAGCCAAGACGTGCTAAATGGAACCACTAATCCAACACGGGGTTTTGCTTTGCACACTAATTATACACTTTTATTTTAGGCATAGATGTGAGTAGACACACACATACAGTGCATACGTCATGACACGAGCGCTGCACACACACCCTTGGGTGCTACAGCTCATGTTTCTCTTCAGTTATTCCACCCTCTGCCCTCTCTCCTCCTCATAATCTGAATAAAGCCAGATCCGTGTCCTCTAGATATTTAGAAGCCGGGCCTCGGTGCCAAAACATGTAACCTTCCTCCTCTTTCAAGTGTGGAGTGAATTGGGAGTTCGGGGGGGGTTGGCTTTACTGCGCTGACCTCGTAATTCCCTCTCGGGGGTTAAACAAAGTTGTGAAATTCAGTTTGGAGAAGCTGGTGTGGTGTTGATGCAGAGAAAGAGAAGAGGGAATAAAAAGCTCTCCGATTTGCAAATACATCATTCCTATTAAATTCTAATTAGAATCGATTCCTTGACCCTGCAAAGAGACCCTTAGGAGCTGGAATCAAGTCTTTATCTCGATTAATTGCATTGTGATGGCTCAGAAATAACGATAGAAGCAGCTCTGCACCAAAATCACATCATTCCTTTGCCCAAAGCCTCTTGGCTCTTGTTTTGAGACTCCTAGACAAAGAAGCAAAACTGAGGCGGAAATGTTGCTGCTCTGACAAAGGTAAAAATGTAATCGCTGCTTTAACAACACCAGGATTAAGCCGGCCTGCCTGCAGGTACAGCAGCTCGCTATAGGCGGGGCCCACCATGGGGTTCATTCCAGACCCTCCTGGCGTTGGCCCATAATGATGTGTAATGGGGCCTCCTGCGCCCGTTCCTAACCCCGGGACCTCCTCCTAATCACCGTGGCTACTAATGAGATGGAGAGACATGAAAGGGCTCGTTAGAAGACCCTCCCTTTAATGCTGGCCTATTATTAGCCACTTACCAAATCATTAGTCTCTAAACTGCAATTATGCTTTAAAGCAGGGAGGAAAAGTGAAATAAAGAGTCAAAGGAGTCTCAAAGTGTGGAGATTTACAGCGAAGGACAGGTGGAGGAGTGGAGCTCTCTCGCCCTGTCAAAACCTCAGTCTTCTCCCACAAACAACCAGGAATTAAAGCTGCGAAACACTGGTTAAATCCTCTGTTTTCTTCCATGTATTATGATCTCGAATAGTCTTTTCTACTGGTTTCCAGTGACCTTTGATGTGAGCAGTCATGAGATGACTATAGATGACTCACTTCTTCCTTTAAAAGTCAAGTGGTGACATTGAGTCACTGTTGCTGAGTGTTAAATGATTAGACGAGTACATTACATATCCATAACTATGTGCAGTGTATTTGAGGTAAGGTGGTGTCAAAGAGTGGAATGGGCAAACAGCCATCAAGTGTAATGAATTTAATATTCTTATTAATGCAAGTTTTTTACTTAAATGCAACGTCTAGATCCCAGGGAGCAACAAGCAATGACCCAGAGGAGGTCTCAGAGGGCTTTCCTGTCCTACACAAATAATACGTTTTTTTTTTTTAAAGAAAACTTTTGATATAAGGCCAATCCTATATACTATATATGACTGTAAAATTTATCCAGCCCCAAATATTCACCTTTAAGAGCAAAAATGTCTTTACAGATAGACCACATTTGTAGTATAGGTAGTAGAAAGCCGTATTAAAGGGTAACTTTGGTATTTTTCAACTTGGACCTTATTTTCCCATGATTTTTGTGAGTGCATAATGAGAACAACAAATTTTAAAACTGGTCAATTTAACTGGGTGAATTGAGGGTTTATCTCAAAGAAATTGGAACAGTGGAAAGATAGATAAAATTTTGAGTCTCATTTTGTGTCTGGGGTGTTTGGTGAAAACAATTTCGGGGCTGTTTCTTGTTAAACAAAAAGGGTGTTAGTCTAACAAAAAGGTCTCTCTCTTTAGGGATCCTTTCCATAATGTTGCCAGACACTGTAACAACAATCTGAGCCTGTCAGTGGCAAAAACAAGCACTTTAGTGGATGTAAATTGACGGTGCACAAATGCCCCTAGGGATTACATTGCAGCCTCTCTCTCAATACTGGGCAAATTTAAAAAACTGTTGTTCCCATTAGTCCCTGAGACAAAAATAAACCCGGTCCAAGTGGAAAAATACAGATGTTACCTTGTAACTCAATACACAGGAGAGAATAAAAAACAGCCATGTTAGCGGATTTGAGTTTGCACTTCAGTACTTCACAGTGGTGTTTTGAGCGAAATGCTAAAATGTCTTGGTTTAGCATGCTAACATTTGCTAATTAGCAAAGTACAGCTGAGGCTCACCAGAATCAGTCATTAGTATTGCAAGTATTTAGTTATAAACTCAAGTGTTTGATAAATTACAATTTCAAACTGGTGGTGCTACATGAAAAGTTACATCTTAACACCTATATGGTTGCCACGTTTTAGCAAAGGTTGCAGAGCTGAGAGAAACACTATCAAACCCTCTCCTGGCCAGGTCTAAAAAGAAGGCCCATCTTAACGTTTCCAAAGTGTTAAATATTCATTTTTGCAGCTATCATGCCATTTTGTTTTGTCTTTAGCCGCAAGTGGGTAGAGCCCATCTACTGGCCTAAAGCGTTTGCATATAGGTGTGTATAAAAAGCATGTGTGTACATGCACTATGTGTATATTTCTTTCAAGGGGCTGGTGAGGAATATTCTGCTAATCGTGTGGCTACCCTATAAAAGCATGTTTCTTTTCTTTTATTTTCATTTTGTTGTTGCTCTCTGAGGATAAGGGGTGGGTGACTCCTTTTTTAGTTGCGTTGCTCGTTTACAAAACTAAAAAAAACAACAACACACAAATAATGGGATAAACGTCATGGTGGTGCTAGGGGAAAAGTCAGTAAGATTTATCCTCTGGGGACCAAAAATATTTGTGTAAAAGCAAAATTATCTACCTGTTGGTGGCGCTAGAGGACAAGTCAGGGGAGGAATACATATACCTGTTGCACCTGACCAGCTAAAGGAGTGACAGCTCACATCTGGTCTGACGACAGAAGACAAGAGAGATGTCTTAAAATACACTTTTATTTACAACGTAAAACAAATACATTTAAATCATCATACAAATCTTCCCTAACCGTAAAAAACAAAATCAATCCTATTTACATGATAAAACATGGACTTCTGTCAGAAAGTCCAAATTAAGGTCAAGTATGGTGCGACAGATCAATGCTTCTGATGACATCACGGATTTAAAATTTACACACAAAAGCCGAACAAGAGAAAGAGATGCCTGAGTGGTGTGCTTTAGTTTGCCATTATAAGGCAATGTAAACACGCAAACACACATACAAGCATCTGTGTTTCAGAAGTGACACAGAGGATGTCTACCAGCCACATTGGTACGTAATCATCATTTTACCACCTCCTTCATGTCTGAGGTCTTACTGGCTGGTGAAATACTGGACGTGGCTGATAATGTCTGTCCTTTATCAGTTTGCTTCCCAGCATGCTGATGATCATCATTCAGTTAGTGTATTGTGACAGATCAGTGGTCCAGGAAGTTGAAGATGCTCCTCTGGGGGCCTTTAGTCTGTCCTGCAGGTCTGTTCTCCCTGCAGACCCTCTTCGCTGCTGGGTTCACTGCTTCCACTGACCCCCTCTTCTTCATCATCTGAGGTCAAACACATGCAGAGTTTTGTCAGAACATTGAGACTCTTGTACAAAACAGCACTACCTTGATGCATACTGACAAAATGACTACAGGCAGTTAAGTATTAGTGTGGTTAAAGAATACATAATAAACGTGTTTTAATGTAGCTAAAAAAACAAATTACATGTTATGTAATTGAGAATCTTGTGATAGAACATGCTGGGAAACAACTGCAGTCATTTCTGCATTAATAGTGTCCAATAGGAGGGATGGGCTCTGGCTCCACCTAGTGTCATAAATCCAGAAGACATCAGCGTCAACAAATTCAGCCATCATGCTCACATGACGATCACACTGAGCCGGCTCTCTCTCTCCAAGATCTTTGGAAAGTATTTTGTTTTTGTGATTATTTTTAGAACGGCGAGATCCTTTCAAAAGATACACAAGCAGACAGGATTGGGAAAATGAAACTAGGTGGAAGCCAAGACACAATCAGCCTATTATTCAAAACAGCTGGAAAATGTGACTGAGCATTTCTCTGGTCTAAAGCCCTACTTGCACAGGATTAGTATTACCTGGGGACCTTGTGTGATTTAGAGATTACCCCCTGATGTCTGTGCTTCATGTGGTGCACTCGTCCAGGGTGAGAAGTCTGTATTTTACTCAAATTTACTGACATTATCCCCGGGACATGATGTAAAGGCAATAGGTGTGGTGCTTAACCTGGTTGAATTTAATGTCCACATTTTTAAGCACAGGAAGATCCAATCAACACTAAAGCATGTCATGCAAGAGAGCCAATAAGAAGTGGTCAAAGTCGTCATATTGACATTTAAGGAGTGTTGACTGATTTAAGATGTTAACTCAACTAGCGCAGTGCCCCTTCAAACATGTTGGTTCTGAACGGGCTGATTGCAGGTTTTTTCAAATACCGCTCATGCAGACAACAACTTCACACTCAGCACAGCGCTTCCTTGGGTCTGGGAACAAAAGTGTTGATTCGGAAAGTTACATCGCCGAAGCCAGACATGACTGAGTTTGCTAGGATGCAACATTTCCGGTCTGTCTTTGGTCATCTGATTTTGAAAGCGATGGAGAGCGAGTTGTACCCACATGCTGTTCGGCGGTTCAACAGTTAATATGTCTCCTATCAAGACACTACACTTTCTACACATAATGCACTACTAATAAAAATGTCCCGTAGATCTCAAGAGATTGCACTTGACACTGCACTTCCTTGGGTCCTCAGTAACACACCCACCAAGTGTGAAGTCAATCAAATGATCGGTTGTTGAGAAAATCAGACAGACAGACACACCTTCCATTTTAGTTAAACGTACTCGTGGGGTCTGTTTTGACAGTTCTTTAATACTCAAGTCTGGGATTTGAACCATGAGATAATTTCCCCCTCTTTTTTATTCATTTTGAAACATTTATCTAATCAAAACTAACATTCATGCATGAGGACACCAGAGGACTCTCAAATTGTTCTGCAATGTGTAAAACTCGATGCTGCCATTGTTTACAATCCGTGTTTAAGCAGTGCTCGCAAACTGTTTTTGTGAAACAGGGTCCCAGGATAATCGGTGGGACGCTCTTTACGTTCGTTAAGTGGTTACCATTTAACTACATGATGTCATATTGACTTAATGACCAGAGTTGGACATGAGACAATTTTGCAATATGTTTTTTTTTTTTTTTTTCATAGCAGTACTGCCATGAAAATGTGAAATGCAGATGTTTTGTATGTTCAGCTCAGTGAGTATTTTTCTGAGCATGGGTGCAACATGGGAGTGAATGGTTTCGTTGTTAATTGTGGTTTTAAGCAAACAGGAAGCTATCAAGCCCCCTCTATCCCAGCTCCTACACCTGACTGACTATCACATATTTGTTTAGAGACATTTCTCTCACTCACCGGTTTCTGCGGAGCGTCTGAGGTGGACTTGTCCTTCTCAGGAGACAGAGTCTGAAACAGGAATCCTCTGCTGTTTCTGGGCGCCAGAGGATTCCCCTCCGAGATCGACGCCAGCTTCTGAAGGACGGAGTGAGGCTGACTCAGCAGTGACCCTCTCCTCACCTGGAGGAATAATAAAACATAAGTCTTACATTGACCTTGTATAGATCACAGGGAATACATAATGAACTTTGATGGGAAAACATTTCAAGCTGACATCCACTCACACATCTCATTATGGACTCTTCTTTTTCCAGTGATGTTTTTGTTTAGTAAATTAAGAACAAGGCAGGAAACTGATCTTAACTCTCCACTGGCTGCACTAGCTGGTTCCCAAAAGTCATTAACCAACTAGATCATTACACTTAATGGCTGCCTGTCTGCCAGATCGTCTGGAAAAGCAAACAAACCTCTAATTTAGGGCATTTGGCGGCTGGGAATGTTGCCACATGGACAGGTAGTCTAAATGACACATGAAATCAACTCAGAATCATACTAAAAAAGGCTTTAGTTCAGTGAGATATGGTCTTAGCTAGTAGGTGATTTTGAACAGGGGGAACAAACCCCCAGTTTCGTGTGTATCTCACTCACTCATGTCGCAATGCATATCGGATACACAGATTTCATTGACTGAGTATCAGCACGTGAGACGATTTAACACATGCAATAGGCCTGTGAGTTTCCTGGTTGCTAAACCAGTGCTACAATTCCTGTGCTGGTTAAAACAGAAACATGAAGCCAAGGCTATTCAATTACACATTTGATTGGGCCAGGTTTTTAAACCAAAAAAATGCAGACGGTCCAGACATTTTTCAGCAGCAGGCAACCTATTGAAAACTTTTTTTTTTGCTTTTGGTAATGACAAGTTTCTAAAGTGCAAATTATTGTAGTAAAAGTAGCAATGTTTATCTTGTCACATTTGAAATAAAAAACTTTTTAGTCACATATCTGACCGAGGAACATCACATAGTGCAGAAACAGAACAGAAAAAGAGCCATCAGCGCACAGAAGCAAAACAAGTGGTGTTAGCAGTAACTAATACCACACTATCTCTACCAACATCTCCCTCTGTTCCTCTCCCTTCTCTCACACACACACACACGCACACACGCACGCACGCGCACGCACGCACTCACACGCACACACTCACACACACACACAGAACATAGTTTTATACACTCCATGGCAGCAGTGGTCATGTTTACAACATCAAAGCCACTTTATAAACTCAATAATATCTCACTGGAAAAAAACCTTACATGTCAATAAAAAAACATTCCTTCTCACATCACAATACGGAGTTATGTTATGTAAGCATGAAGAACACAGACATCAGTATCAGTCATTCATGCTGCTCTCTGTTTCCTCCTCTACTGAGGAGACTCACTGTCCGCAGGTCGGCTGCCTCAGGTACATTTTAAGATAAGTGGTAAACTAAGTTAAACAGACTACACACAGACAGCTTTCATTTTACTTTGTTTTTAACAACTAGCTATTGGTCCCACTAGCATGATGTGCTGAGTGAACCGTGATTGTAGACCATAACGGCAGTTAATGAGAGACTGCGGACAGGGCAGATTTATAGTAACAAGCATATATGTTGACAGCTGGAGTAATCTTGAAGTTATACTCCCTTCATCTGTACTGCGGCCTCTCTGCTGTTGTCTGACTTCACTCTGTTGTGTTTGTGTGTGTCTGCGTGTATGTGGAGGAAGAGAATCTGCAGCATGATGATACATAAACCAAACTGAAAAGTTATGATGAAAGAGCAGATAACGGCGGAGCTTATTACTACAGTCTTGATTAATTTTGCCCCGGGCTGTTTAATACCGGGTCTCGGTAACAATCCCTAGCCGGGCCGCTCAGAGTTTGCGTCTGAGCTGGATGTGGCCCGCGGGCTGCTGATTGAACAGGCCTGGTCTAAGTAATGCTGTTTTTGTAAAGTCAGATGCTACCTGTTTTAGACTCAAAATAACAAAGAAAAAGAATCAGGAGACCAGGTTCACCATGTTAACCGATTATGGGTGTTGGCAGTGACGTACCTGTAAAGGCTGCAAGGGCCTCTGGAAGGGGTTGAGAGCTGCTGTCGTCTTCTTCTCTGGTTGTGGTGCCACAGGGGGCTCTGCTTTGGATAATGAAATAGCAAAAATAAATGCTCCTCAGAAAACTTCAACACCTAAAAATGAAATTATCGGGTTTCATCATGGTGCATTTGTGGTCCTGAAATGTTTTCATCTTGATACACTGTACAAATAGTTAAAATAATGCCCTTTAAATTGGACTAATGTCCTGCCCACTTTGTCATTTTTGGATTTAAGTAACAAAAACGCATGAATATTATTTGCAGCCACTCAGTTTTTTTTCACATTTTCTTTTTCCTGGAACACAAGAATGTCACAACTGTCTGGCAATGAACGCTCTGAAGTAACTCGCCATTTAGCAGTGACAGCACTGGCAGTAGTTTCCCCTCTTTGTCACGTTTAGTTTAGTTTGCTGGGATACATGCCAGCATTTTGCTGAAATCAGCGTGTGTGCCTCTCTGCTTTATCTCAAAAGCTAAAACGCACATCACGTGAAGTTACTCACAGTCTTCTCAATTGAACGCAAAGTGGATCAGAGAGAGTATACCCTAGGAACTGAGACTCCAAGATTAGACTGCTGGAATTACCTGTCTGGAGATTATGTTTTCTAATTACTTCCTATTTGAGCCTATTAGTGTGATTATTATTGGATTAAAACGTGTCCGAGTGCCTTTAAGGTCATGGGATCATTTGTGTTGTGAATCCTCATATCAAACTGACCTTTTCTCTGCAGAGTCTTGGCAGTCAGTTTCTTGGCCAGCTTCATGAACTGACTGTCTTCATCTCCAATCTTCTCATCATCCACATCCAAATCTTCCCCCTTCTTGGCTTTCTGCTCAGACTGTGAGAAGAGACGCAGAGAAAGGAATGAGGACGAAATAACAACACCCGCTTGCAGAGGAGGGGGATGACTCAACCACATGAATGCACGCATTTGGCTTTTCTTTGTATGTTTATAGATATAACTCTCTTTTAAGCCTGCACCGTCAATACTGCAATTTTATTTTTCATTAACCCGACGACCTACCTGTTCTCTGAGCCACTGTTCTCTCTCTAGTCTCTCTTTCCTCCTCTGGACCTCAGACAGGTCCACGTCTTCATCTTCATCCTCCTCTTCTTCGCCCTCTGCTCCCGTCCTGTCTGTGTCGAAACCATTATCTGGAGGAAGAATTCAAAAGAAACTATGACTGTCTCGTTGGAGCAAGTTTGAGGGACGTGAGATTAAGTTTGCAGAATCTAAAGAGATGATTTAAAGAACTCAAGGATCAATCATCCACTTTTTAGGTGCGACCAGCAGCACTACAGCTCGCTCTGTTGGTCAGCAAAGATTTCCCCACTCTTCGGCAGCCACAGTTTTCACTCTTAGAGTATGACATTTGGCATGGAGGTCAAATGTGTGTGAAGGAGTGTGTTTGTGTCCATGCCAACTGACTAAAAGAGGACGTAGGACTGTTGAATTTTTATTTCCACATTTATGCTTAATCATTAATGTTTAAATTGCCAGTTCCACATAGTTTATAAGCTTGTAGCTCGATTGTTTTTAGCTTCATAAATCTCTTGTGTGTCTATTTCTGTTGGTCTGGGTGGCGATCTGCTGAGTACAATTGTCTTTCCAGAAAAAATTAAGATGTACTGAATAAGTGTAATATCAAGCAAAATATATGTAAAACTTTAAATACATAGCAATGAATCTAGGGGGCATATTCACAAAGAGGCCTACTACAAAATTGCTCCTAGTGAGAAAATTCTACACACTAAAAATCACTGGGTAAAAGAAAATGGACCCAGTTTGGGTGAATACTGGGTTAACTTTACAGAGCACAAATTGATTGTTTTAACCCTTCATTAAAGTTAGTTTTAGGTTATTAACAAAAACTAAAATATTTATGACCAGTGTTAGATACAAGCTCAAGTTTTGACTTAAAGTTGCTTATTTCTACAAAATGATGTGCATGCAAAACACACACATTTACAAAGTAGTTAACTAACTGTAACAAATACTGTGAATAATGTGAGTTTAAAAAGAGCAGGAGTAGATTATAACAGTTTGCAACCAAAACATTTAACTCTGGGAAAATAACTCAAATGTCATACGAAAAAATAAACTTTAAAACTGTATCAAAACAGCCCACTGTCTGAAGTACAGTCTAAAATGAAGACAGTATTGTGATGGTGCTACACTGACCCAGTGATTTTTTTTGTGAGTAAGAAAATTCTCATAATTAAGATGTTTTCTAGGAATTTCCCCTTAAAATTAAGACTAGATCCTGAAAAAGATAAAGTTATTCCCAAAACATCTAAAAGTATTCCCTCCTTCCTTCACTTCCTTACATTGCAAACTCACCCATATTTTTCCAACGGAATTGGCGAGCTCGTCCCGGGCCGTCAGAGTGCAGGTCTCCGTCAGCAAGGTAGCGCTCCTGGTAGAGCCTCAGACGACGCTTGTCATCATCCATGACCTGTTTCCTGTAGAAACAAGGGGGTTGATTGAATTTTTATATTTACATCTCTCAGTTTAACCCCTAAAATTCTGATACAAGATATCCACCTTGCATCACTACGGCAGGACATTCCTATAGTGATTAAAGCAATATTGGAGAAAACTCTCTGTACTGAGCAGCTTAAGTCGGGACATTACTCACATGTGGATCTTGTTGACCTGGTCCTGCAGCTCTTCATCAGAGGGAAGGTCTTCAAGAAGCTCCTCTTCCTCGTATTCGCTTCCTCTGTCGCCGTCCTCATCATCGCTGCCCACATCACTGCCGGACAGCTCGGCCTCTGACTCCAGATAGTCGGTCAAACGCCTGAGAACAGGAAGCAAGAGACTATTAAAACCTGTGCTATAGCGTGAATTATCTAACATTAGTTATATATGCATATGGTGCAACATAAATGGATTTATTTGATTCTACACTTACATTTTCTTCTTCTTCTTCTTGACCCGGTGTGGTGCAAAGACACCCTGCATCTCCTCCTCCTCTACATCATCGTCCTCTTCCTCACCGGCATCTGCCTCGTCATCCTCTCCATCTCCATCCTCGTTTTCCTCTTCGCCATCCTCATCATTGTCCTCCTATAAACCCACAATTCACTTGTTAATTGCATCATAAAAGACAAACATACAGTACTTTATTAACACATGAAGTGGAACTTCTGTAGCTAAAGTCACAACAGAGACATTATTACCTGCTCACTGTGACTTTCCACATCTGACAGAAGACGAAACTCACAGTCCTCTTCTTCCTCCTCCTCATGCTGCTCTTCCTCCTCTGGCTTCTTTTTACTTTACACAGAGAAATCACAATGAGAATCTTATATTGCCTTTTAAATACTCCAATTAATATCCTCTTAATCCTTTACCAAAAGTTATTAAAGATTAAAAAAAGGTGGAAATAGGGACACAAGGAGAGCAGTTTTGTAAAGAACCACAAAAAGTAATCAACTTTTCAGGTGATTAACTGTTAAGTGCCAATTAACTTCTTTATGATTAATGATTATTTATTATTTCAGGTCTTTGTACCGTACCTGTCTTGTGCTGGTGAAGCCATGTGAGCAGAACCTAAAATAGGCAGCAAAGGAGACAAATCTAAAAGTTGTGTAACTGGAGGGAAAACAAGTCAAAACATTTTCAGATTACCGATCCTTTGAGGTTCCTTGATAAGCAGTCAACTATTTAATAAATCGCCAACTAATCTGATAATCGATTAATCGGTTAGAGTAATTTTTTTAAGTCTCTGATTCCAGCTTGTTAAATATGAATATTTTCTGGTATGTTTACTCCTCTAGGACAGTAAACATCTTTGGGTTGTGTTTCAGCTCTATTTCAAACGTAGGTACTTTGAAATAAAATTCACTGTACACGTGTTCTCATAGACAAAAGGGGGACAACACACACTTCCTTACCTGGACTGGAAAATTTCCCTGAACACAGCCCCAGCAGAGTATCCATGGTATTGTCAGATTCTTCATCCTGTCCTCTCTCCTTACTCTTCTCCATTTCCACCTGCTCCTCTCCTGTCTGTGTTTGTGGAAACGCTCCAGAGCACAACCCGAGCAGCTCGTCCTCCTGTGTTGCTCCGGGGCTTCCTGCCCTACCTGAGCTGCTCTCTGCTGTCCCAAAGACACCTGAGCACAGCCCCAACAGCTCCCCCATGTTGGCATCCATCGCATTTTCATCCAGGCTGTCCAGGATCAACTGTCTCTTGTGGGAACGAGGGGCGCCTGGCCGAGGGCCGACGTTTAAGAAACCATCCGCATCGAGTAACTGGGAATGGGTGTCGTCCTCCAGGGAGAAGCGACCCTGGGAGTCTCCTCCAAGACCGGGGCCGGAAGCTGTTCCACCCAGGGGCCCTGAATCTGCTCCTGGGGACGGCGGCGCATACAAGTCTTGGGAGTCCTCAACAGGGAGGCAGAGAGAGGGCTCGGAGAGTTTGCCTGAACTCTGAGGGGTGAAAGATGACAAATTAAACCACTTCATTTCATAACAACATAACACACATGCTGAAACAATTCTCTCTGTCTTTCTTTTTCTTTGTTTTGTACTTGGTTTTCTCTATTTTTCTAAATGTCATCCAGTTTATATTACCTTGAGTTCTGGTGAGAAGTCTTTGTATGAACTTATAGCTTCATACCACTCTGGCACAGGCTTGTTTATTTTAAATTCACATGAATGTGATTATATATCTAGGTGCAAGTGCATCTGTGTATTTTGCATCCACAAACAATGTGGGTGGGAGAATTCAAACACCCAAATGTGACATTTTGATACTCTTCATATTAAACTTCTCATCTTACCTTGGAGGCCGAGCCGAGGAAGCTGGGCCTGAAGAGGCAGGGAGAAGGGGAGCGGAAAATGGAGGAGTTGGAGACACTTCTTCCTGCAGAGCGCTGATTATTGACGGGCTGGTAGGAGGTTATCATAGATCCTGCGAGCTCAAAGCTGCTGTTGTGGCTGTTGTCCTTCACTAGGGACAGAGAGTCGTCCTCTTCTGGAGACGAGAGGGATGAGAGAGTGAGAAAAGAATGTACAAAATTTACAAAATGTTAGCCAAACTTTCAAGAGGGAGGGTATAAAGGACAAACTGAACAGAGGTCTTTCACTCTACCCACCCATCTTATTGCTGCTGTCTTGTCCAGCAGGAACAGGCCTTCTTACACCATCACTAAGAAGGAGAACAATACATGTCAAACTTACAAGCTGTTTTTGCCTAAATAGAACAACCACATAACGATTACATAAGTGAGACACAATTCGTCAATTCATTTAAGGCAGTTTTGTCTTTTAATTTTTTAAGGTGCATGCTTCTGAGTCACTTACAACGCTACATTGTTACCAACATTAAGACACACACACACACACACACACACACACACAGATAAAACCAGAAACCCCAAACACACTTACCCGGTGCGAGAGCATGAGTTGCCGGGAAACAGCATGAGTGTCCCTTCTGTGTTTATTAGGTCAGGAGTTAGCGAGGCTCTGTTCAGTGCCACAGGAGAGGGGCTCCTGATACTCTGGGCAACGCTGCTTTCCTCATCTTCATGCTCCTTCTCTTCTTCCTCCCCATCATCACCACCTCCCAGTAAGTCATCTACATTCTAGTAAAAGAGAAGATCAGGCCTGACGTGAGTACGAAGGGATAAACGCACAAATGTGTGGCAAGTACATTGATCGTTGCAAAGCAGCAAGAAACAAACATCCTCTTTACCTCTTCGTCCTCAGACTCATCGGTCATCTCTTCCTCCTCCTCTTCCTCCTCCCCGCAGTCTTCATTGTCAAGGCGATTCAGCTCAGCCTTCCGTGCCCTCTCCTCCTGTCTCTTTTGGGCCATGGCAAGTTGCAGGCGCTGCTTCAGAGTCAGCAGTTTCTCTCCTATGAATGGAGGGGACAGAGGAGGAGGGTAGTCATGTCGGGGGTAAAAACCAAATCTCCAAGTCAATATATGTGCATCTCTGAACCATGGCCAAGGTCATTTCCTCTTTGTTTGTTGATGTTTCTAAAAGGATGTCAACAATCTGAAACACATGCGTCAAGTTCTCTAATTTTCTGCTGCCTCTGTGTGCACATCACACGTCTATCCACACCTGGTTTGGCAACAACAGGCTCCTCTGCTCCCTCTTTAACAGTGACAGTGACGGACTCAGTGTGCAACTCTTCCTGGCCAGATGGAGTGCTGTCTTTGCGGATGATGTTGAGCTGCATAGTGCGCTCTCCTTGAGGGCGTACAGGCGCCTTGACGTGACGCAGGTAGCGCTCCTTCAGGGCCTCCAGACCTAGTTGGAGAAGAGAGGTTAATATAAGATGTAAATGTAATATTGAAAAGGTTTGTTCTAATTTATGCCAAATTCTTTCTTTATTGAAAACCTAAACTCACCAGGGTTGAGCTGTGGAGGCTCGAGCTGAATGAAGGCTCCATCGTCTGGACACAATTTGGCAACGGGCGGTGGGTCCAGTCCAAGCTCCTTCAGTCTGGCCAATTTGTCCTTCTTGGGTTTGGCAGGTTGCTGTGCTGACGACTCAGTGTTCCCACCCTGAGCGGCTAAAGGCTCCACTGAAGCCCCAGATCCAGCTTCTTTCTGCAGGGTGTCAGACTCAGACACGACTGCAGCCTGGCTTTGCTTCGGGGATACAGGAGCAGCGTCTTCTCCAGAGTCAGAAGCAGGTCTTACTGCTTCATCCGTTGTGAGTGACTCCTGCAGGCTCTCAGAGAGGTAAAGCATCGGTCCAGATTCCTGGTCGGGATCTTGGCTCGCTGTTGCCTCCATACTCTGGTTGAGGCTCTCCTGCTGTGGGGACGAGGTGGCGGCAGGATGAGGTATGGGCTGCATCTGAGTGGACGATAGATCTAGAGAGGGAGAGGAGTCCTGCTCTGTGGACGGCTGCAGGGGCTCCCTCGGTGGGTTGGTGGGAGGAGGAGGAGGAGGAGGAGCTGATGGTGTCTCCAACATCATGGCCGAATACTTTGTAGATCTGAAGAGAGTAAGATTTATTTGTGAGTTTATAATGGCATCCTTGAAACTTTTGACTGAATTGTGATGACATATAGTCATTTTTGTTGCCCTGACAAATATAAGTTATCCATTTTGTTTTTCTTTACTTCAACAACGCCATGGCAGGACCCTCTGGCCTGGCTCTCTTCTTAAAGAACTGGTCGATGGTCTTCGGTTCAGGGATGTGGTAGGGCAGGCCAAGTGTCGACTCTACAGAGACAGAAGAACATGGAATAGTTCCTTGAAAAAGGTCTGAACTACACATTTTATATTCCGATCCGAAACCACACCAGCCTGGGATTTAACTGGCAAAACAAAATAAGGAGTGATTATCACTGTTAACCACACTGCCACAATAGATAAAAGGAGTTTCTTGTAGACTGACCTCTGACCAGCCTCTGAGATTCACTGTGGAGCTGCTTCATTGCGTCTTTGCTGGCGCGTGCAGCTTTCCTCTCCTGAAAACATCACACGTTAGAAATGAAACCACTTTTAATATTAATTTTATTACATGTAGAATGAAGTCAAGCATTTTGGCACTGCATACCACACGCTGGGGTTTCTCTGGTGCCTCCTCATCCTCATCCTCCTCCTCATCCAGGAGAGGATCCTGCAACAATATTTAACACTACTGATACAAAAGTCTGTGTAGACAACAATTTGTGTAGACATATTCAGTAATCAGTGACAGTAAGAGGCAACAGCTTAAATTCCTGCTAACACTTTTTACAAATAAAGACTGTGCTTGCTTTAATAATTAATTCATTCAAACAGTCATATTTTTTTTTACCTTATGCTTTTTCATCTTTTGCTTGACAGCAGCACGGATGGCCTCCAGAGACTCTTCTTCCTCCTCTTCCTCTTCATCCAGACCAGTGTCAAACAGATCTGTGTCACCCAGCGGACATCCACTGTCATTCAGACCCCGAGAGAGCGGCGTGTTCTGGGGAAATGAGTACAAAGTTGTCTTTAAATTATACAATCAAATCCACATCAAGGATTCTGTTTCTGCTTAGTTTAATATTTTAATGTTTTTCCAAAATCTGGTACTTTGTGTAAATGTTTACAACTTGATTTTAAACAGACATTAAATACCGCAATTTACATAATTATTCCTAATGGCTGCAAACATTAGAATGTGAAACAATGATCTAAATATTCAGAGATATGTACAGCAATACGCACTGTGTATATACAACATAGTTTTCAATGTGCAGTTTCCAAACAAGACTAGATCCCTGATGTACCAAAGCGTTGATGTAAAGAGATCATTAGGATAAGAAAAACAAAACAACACACCACTGTGAGAAAAGTCCAAACTCCACTGACCTCATTCATTTCAGAGACACTCTCCTTCTTCTTCTTCAGTTTTTCCACTGCTTTGCTACGCTTCTCCTTTTTCTCCTGGTGCCTCTGGCTCTTCTCTCTCTTCTTTCCGTCCTTCTTTGATTTCCCTTCCTTGCTCACCTCCTCCTGCTGCTGCTCCTCCATTTCTCCACATTTCTCTTGCTCGGGCTCGCTGTCGTCGCTGTCAATGGGAGCACGGCTTATTCTCTTGCTCTTCTGCGGCCCTCTCTCTTTCCTCTTATCCTTCTCCTCTGCCTCTCCGGTCTCCATCTCCTCTCCGCTGGAAGCAGATAAGACCAGTGCTTCGGCCATGTGTACACTGTTCTCCGCAGCTGCCCCCTCTTCCTCGCTGTCACTGTCTCTGATGGCGTTACGATGAGGCTTTCTGTGTACTGTGATGTCTTCATCATCATCATCATCAGAATCTAAAAAACAAATTTACAATTTAGAAACAATCAAATATATCCGCACACATGCAGTGGTGCTAAAAGTTTGTTGTTGCTGCTGTTTATCCTGTGTATTGCTGTACTGCTTGTATGTCAATTTTATGTGCTCCAATATTACTCTATGATTGATACAACTACATGCAGGGCATGTAGTTGACTGTTGTAATTATTGTTCGTAGTTAAGTATCCACAAAATACCTAAACCATATGATGTAAATGTAACAAGTTAAATGCAATTTCACAGACATTAACATAAGCACACACAGCAAAAGTGGCTTCTGCCCACTTCTCTCAGGCTGGATTATCATCTATTGTTGTGTTACTTCACCTGGAAGCTCCTCTCTTTTGTTGGCCGTCTCTGTGACCATCTCCTCCGCTGGAGAGCCCATCCCGCTGTCTGAATCACTCTCTGCTGTTGTTTGGACCACAGCTGGCAGCCCCTCGGCCTGGGTACAATGACCCAAAACAGAATTTAGCCATCATAAAATGCATTTTCTATAGCAGTGGGTCCCAACCTTTTTTGTCAAGGACCCCCATTTGATAAGATTTTTGGTTGCTTGAATTCTTAAGTTGACAACCACAGTTCAGGAAGTTAAACCTATGATCAAAATAGTCACTCTTATGACTCTTACTTACATTGAATTCACTTGTACAGTAAATTACAAGGTCATAATAAACCAATCCCACAAGGACCCCTGGTTGAGAAGAACCACTGTTTTATAGTATGGGGAACTGCAGTGTGTTTACTGGGAGGGGGGGACGGGGGGACGGGACATGAGGCTCCAGATTCAATGCAACACAGCCTGAATCTAAGACCCACACTATTAGTTGTGTGTGCCTGTGGTTACATATTGTGTTCTGTATGCTGTAGCAATACTTTAATGAAACCTTAAGATACAAGGTACCAATTTTATGGTTAGGGTACGAATACAGCTATTGATAGCCGTCCAATTCACTGTTAAACTTTTCCTGGGATGCCAAAGTTACACCGTGTCTGTATTTGTCAAATAATACTCAAGTAAAGGTAACTTCTTGGCAAAGTTAATATGAAGCATTAGGGTCGATTATACGAGTTTAAGCAGGCAAATGGCTGTTAAATTACATCAGTAGCGCCTCGCAATAAACCAAACAATGAGCACGTAGCTACATTACCTAGCCACATCGCTCCCTTCCTACATTTGCAGTTAACTTAGCTAATGTTACATGTAACATACATTAAAAGTTACATATTATCTCTGTGAGTCGCCCCCAAGATCACAATCTGCATATATATAAGTTTTGGTGGTGGTTAACAAGGCCAACATGCATTTAATCGATGTGACCAGGCCAGGACGACAACCACTATTTCAGCTAGCTAACCCTGACCTAGCGAGCTAGCTAACTGGCTAGCGCTAACTATACCTGCTAACTCCGCTTTAAGAAACAATTTAAGTCTTTCTACCCAACTTACAATAAGGGGGACATTTATGTTAGTCTGACACTTTCACGTTAGGTAGCTGTCGTAACTACCGAGTGATATCTGAAATCATTTCCTCACCTGTTGTTGAGAAACGACCAGGCTCATCTTTGTCCGCCGGTTACTTTACGCTCTTTTTGTAAAACACTCCAGCGGAGACGACGCTTCGTCGACTCTCGGCAGCCACAACAGACGTCGATAAGCAAATGTCTGCGCGACAAAGGCTATTTTAGACTTTTAAAGCACATTTAGAAAGTGTTTAGCCGGGCTGTTTCTCTTCCTCCCGCCTGATGCCGACACACCGAATAGAAATTTTGATCTTTCGCGCGCCGTGACAGCTGGCCCGCAGTTTTTCGTCATCGGAGTGTCAATCGCCCGGTTCCAGCTCTCCTATTGGTCAGTAGGGGACATTTGTATCCGCCCAGTTTAACGACACAGCTTGGAGGGAGCTGGTTTTAAACACCGGAACTACTCGGGCGGGCGGGGTCGAGGGTGTTAATGCGTAAATGAGGCTGATTTGAGGCTTTGTTGAAAGAAGTTTCTCATTTGTCCCGCTTCATGATGCAAAATCTACTGAAATAACATGTTTAATGATTGGTGCATTTGTTTCCATTTATTTCCCCCGAAGTGATTCTCAACCGGTGTGTGTTTACGTAACAAACATTCCCTGTGTATCATCCCATATAACTGAGTTGAGAGACATTCACTGTAATTGTTACTGGGAATAAACCACATGGTAATGGAAGCTTCCATGTATTGATCATCAATACACTTAACACCTGTTGGTAATGATCATGTTCTGAATGTTCTTCTTCAAACAAAAGCATTTTGGGTGATCATATAATAAAAGCGGGTCAGTTTAGGATGAACAGTATGTAGGCTGAATGCTACTAAGGGACAAAGAGATTCTCCTTGTGAATCATAAAACCATAATGCATGGTTTTAGTGCTTGGTTTCAATTTGAAATTAATGAAATACGTTTTTCTCTGTGCATGTGTATTCCAGTGTTAGAATACAATATATTACACAGGCCGCACTACATGTTACAGTTTGCCCCTCAGCAGATTAACATTGTGCACATTCAATGTGTTATCTGCATCTTGCATCAAAGTAAATATAGGCCTACTGACATGATATTTATGTACAGTATGGACTCTCTGTACTCCAGTGTGCCTGCTGGGTGATGCAATATTAATGTATGAATTTCACAACAATAGTCACTTTTCAGATCAAGATTTTACATACAAAACACATTGCAGACTTAAAATACATACAATACATTCATTGTTATAGATTTACCCATGAACAGAAAGTATTTCAAAATAGCTCCATCTCAACCAACTACAACAGTAAAATGCTTTTTAGACATCTATGCATCAGAAATAATAACTCAATAATATAATAAAGACAATAATGCAACACACACTTTTGTGTCATTTTCCTTTGTTATGAGGACTTTTACTTTTAATACTTGAGGTACATTTTGCCGAAATTACTTACATACTTTTACTTAAAATATATTTGAAATGCAGGACCTTTACTTGTAATGGAGTATCTTTACAGTATTGTATTGCTACTGATGTAAAAATCTGATTAAGTGGCAAAATAAATATTCAGATCTGTTACTTGCGTAAAAGCAGCAGTACCACAGTGTAGAAATACTATATTGCAAGTAAAATTGAAAAACAGACTTAAGGTACCAACAGTGAAAGGAGTCATGGAGAATGAGAATAGTACTACATATTATTGGATATAGTCATTGATCCATGAGTGTTATGCATCACTTTAATGTTTCGGCTGGTAAAGGTGGGGCTAACTTTAGTTATTTATCTAAATCTATAATAATGCATCATAGTTTATTTTACAAAAAAAATTATTACTCAAGTAATTCCATGCCTAATTACTCTTTACTTGAGTGAGTAATTCAGTAGTTAGTACTGATTATTTTTTCCAATAAGTGGTTGTACTCAAGTACCAATGGTAGCCTATTTGAGTGCAGTTGGAACTGTCTTCAAGATTAAGTTGCTGAGTCCAGGACCAAAGTACAGTATTTGAGTGTTATTTCAGTCAGTGTTGGCCTGCTTCATTTGAATATTTTTGCTCCCTTCACCTGGTGTTGGTTTGGTAACTTGTGTATTTTTACATTTCCATCTTATATTTTCTTGTCTTAAACTATATGTATTATATTATATTGTATATAGTCTTAAATTTATGATAAGTTTTACTGTATCCAGTTACTATTCCGCAGCTCCCCAGCTTCTACCCCCGCCCGTCCATTGACTGGGATCATTAAAGTTTGATCTGCCAGTGCGGTACAACAAATTACGCATGCGCAGAGCGGACTCCACGGCTTCTGACTGACGCATGCGCACTTACAAATCCCCAGAACCAGCAGCAGCGGCGGTAGCTCAGGTCAGTTAGTTCAGTCAGCAGTCATCCGCGCATCTATCTATATTCCCTTTTCTTAAATTAGCCACTTTAAGCTTCGCGATACCGCCCCCAATTTCAGCGTCGGTACGGAGCCGCCAGGCCGGGACAGAGACGGAGAGAGAGGCCTCGGCCATGGAAGCGCTCGGACCCGGTAAGACATTTAAGAAAATAGAAAAAACCGAGCGAGCAGCGGAGGGAGCGAGCCGTGTGTGAGGCGCGTGTGCGCAAATGCGTCGCATCACTGGGGGCCGCGGCTGCAGCGAGGCCTCGACGCTCTGACGGGAAAACAAACCGAGGCCCAGCCCGTGTGTGTGTATGTGTGTGTGTGTGTGTATGTGTGTGTGAGGGGATTTATTTACACCGAGCGGAAGCCACGTTTTGTGTCTGTACGAGGAGGGTTGGTTTTTAAACGGGTTATCCAGTAATGTCTGCGCGGTTTTATTTATCTGAAGCACGCACAGCCCGTCGTGTCGGGGCTGGCATTGTGTGAGTGGGGATTTAACTAGGACCTTCCTTCCTCCTTCCTTCCGCGTCGTGGTGTGTTTACGTTGTTTGTACACGATGTGTTTCTCTTTGACCACACAATTCGACCCAATTCCTACACCGAGACCACACAATCCCGTCGAAATTTGACAAAATATCCCACCTGTGTTAAATCTTTGCTGCTAAACCATCTAAATTTGTACCATCGCCATCGGGAACAGTACGTCTCTTCGGGCTGCCCTCCGTCCAAGATGACAGCGATGGCTTGAAAACAACACAAACGCCGCTAAAACACATGTTACAGGCGTTAAATGAGCAGACGTGCGTGTTTTGTGACTCCCAATTTACTGCTTTTATGCGAGTCTGTCATTGGTTCACGCGCCATGCGTCTGTGTGAGAGCACAGCAGGAATGGATGGCGCTTTTATCGATCAGATCTGCAGGCCAGCTCCATATTATTCTGCTATATGATAACAAAGGCACTTTTTTGCAGCGATGCAGTGATCTAATGATGAAGCATGCGACGAGAAATCAGCCGCACACCTGTACACTCGGCCATACAATGCATTTTTATTGTCAGAACATGCAAAATGTGTGTTTACCTCCATTTTTTTCCGACTTAGACAAACTGTTCCTCATTTTGTTTGAGAAATGCGCCCTTACATACTGCTGAGGGATTGAGTGCAGCTTGCAGTATGAAGTGAAAAAATGTTTTTTTATTCTAATTGCTGCATGTCCACACATTGCCCACATGCTCTAGAAGAAAGGTTGTGGCATTAAGGTGCATTATCCAAGGAGGACGTTTGCTTAAATCATGTTAAACAGATGCATGGTGCTGTGTGAGTTTCCAGAGGAATGTTTAAGAAACCAAAATATTGTGCAGCCATCTACAGGTGTGTGAGCCACACATAATCAGTGAAAGCGATCAAACTCTTATCTATTCCAACAGCAGCTGCTACTTTGCAAAATTCACCAGGTACTCCCAGGGTTTCCAGGAGCCAGCTCCATTTCAAAATGCCTATTTGTGTATTAATCAGTCATGCTGTGTAACCTTAAATTTATGAAGAAAACTGTTCTTCTCACATGCCTCCATGGAAAACAGCAAACACATTGATTAATTGGGGACCGTGTTTAACAACAGCACAACTGGATCAAAACAAACTCAAACCAGCACAGCAAACTCTCACACAACTCATTCAGTAAAATCAAAGTCTCATTTATCCAGTCATATGCCCAGTACTTCCCAAACACATGCATTTTTATTAAAAAACTTAGTATTGGAGTCTGGCTTTGAAAAGAGCATTGATAAATTTTGTTTTAAATAGTAAGGTTTTAGTGAAAACTGCATGTGTGTAGGAAGTACTGAGTGTTCGACTGGATAAATGAGCCCTGGATTATACTGCTGGAGTTGTGTGAGGTTTTGTAAATGGATGTTTTCATATGGTTTTACTGTTTAAGGGGTCCCCAATCAATAAATCAATGTGTTCGCTGTTTTCCGTGGAGGCATGCGAGAAGAACAAAGTCTTCTTCGTTAATTCAAGGTAACACAGCACGACTAAATAATATTTAAATTGTCGTTTTGTGGGTGAAGTATTCCTTTAAAGCTTTAAAGACAAACTGTCAATATCCAGCGCTGCATAGAATCTCCCACTGAAGAACACAGCGTTCACATTGCAAAATCTAATTCACAAAGCGCATTAGTTGAAGGGTGTTTCTTCATTTTGTTCACCCGGCGTAAATGTTGTAATAATCAGGTACTTTTCTTCAAGAGTAATTTTTCTACAGAACATGGATTTCACCAAATGTTATTTTAGTTTGCATTTAGTGTGTTGTTGTCATGTTTTGTAGGATGATGTGCAATGTTCATAATATGCAGTATAAAGTGTCACACATTTAAGCGGCATCTAAATATGATTTGGTTACTGAAAAATATGATTAAGGATTTCAAAAGGTCTTATAACATATGCAAGATCTTACCTGGAAAAATTTAATTGTGCTAAACTTTGATGGTTTTATGAGTGTTTCTTTACTTTTAGACTTGTTGACGAATCTAAGTTTAAACTTCCATTTAAATGTCATGGAATTAAATCATTAGAATCATCAAGAGTTCAGACTAAATGCATCACAGAAAAGATGTCAATAGAGGCAGACAGGCAACAATTTACTGTAAGTGACGTGATTTGACACAAAGATGAGGCCACTCAAGTGGAAATGTTTCAACTTTAGAGAGAAATTCATGATTACCCCAAAATATATGACTCCACACTGCGAGAATCTACAAAAATGGGTGCAAAAAGGCAACGGACTGCTATTCCCGGTAGAATTTGGGAATGTTTGATAATCTCAGCATGAGCTATTACACATAGACCCGATGTGTATGTTATGTGTGGGAAATGCATCCATTGGCTGTTTATGGCTGATGAACACTGACTGCAGAGGCGACATTTATGTAAAAAGTGAATATTGCTTTGCCGATCTAAACCCATTAGTTAAAGTCAAAATCAGTTGCTCCAGAAGCAACAGCCTTGAGTTAAAGTTCTCTACACTGAGGGCTGGGTATTCCCTTCTTGTGAATGGTCTTTCTCAGTACCTCCTGTCTTTTCCACAGTCCTACGTGTATTACCTTAATCCAGGTGATTTGCAGGTGTGGGTGTCTCAGCGCGCTCCCTGCTCAGCGCTGTTAGTCTCTGACTCATCACCAGGCCAAGCCATCATCCTCATGCTTAGTTTAAGCCCAGCTATCTCTCTGCTTGATCACACTGTGGTTACCAGGGACACACGTAGCATTAGTAGGCTCCACAGTGCACGAGTAGTAAACCTCTCTCATCAGATGTGAGTAAACCACACACAGTCTACTGGTTTTTAAACATTAGATCAGCGAAGAGGAAAAAAAACAGTGTTATTGGACCGGGAGGCGATAATCTTTGTACTGTGTTGTGTTGCTCCTTGAGGATGTTGGTGGTCAATTTTGGAGCCAAGATGAAAGATGCACTCAGACAACATAAGGAGCAGAGAAACTTGTTTGGCTCCAGTGCATGATCTGTCATTTTCTGCGCCAGGAAAAGCTAATTTCACTTCCTCTGTGACTCAAAGCTGCAGCTCTGTCTCACTCTGAGCAGACGCTTAAAATTATAGAGGGAGTTTGCTTAACAAGTTGCTTAAATCGAGGCCCAAATGCCACCTTTGGGTCTCTTTATGTGATGTCTAGCTCTATTTAAAATGTTTTATTGATAGTGATTCTGTCAAACAGAAAAAGACCTGCTAAGATCATCTCATTGTTCTTTAATAATGCATGACATGGCTCCTAAAAGGATGTATAAAACACAATTGGCATGAAAAATGTACATTTTTATCCAAATATGCTTGTGACAAAAAAAGGAAGGGCGTAGTCAGAAAAGAAATCACTTAAGAGAGGGCGTATTCTAGATGGACTTAATGTTGTCCTGCATATTTTTGGCTTTAGTTTAATTTCTGTTCAAGTTCCACTCTGTACTGTGTTGGACGGCCTGCATGGGCATGTGATGCTCCTCCTGAAATTTTTCATATCAGAAGCTGTTTGTGAATTTTTAATGTTCGCTTGCTGGTGCCCATGTTTTCCCCCATGACAGTTTGGAGCACTAAAATATTCTGTTACGTGAATGTAGGCCAAGTTGTGTTTTTTACCTCTCAGTGTAGCAGCAGTACAAAATACTGAAGTGACCCCACGTTTACCCCAAAGCTTTACTCGAGTTGGTTATTTGGATGCAACATATCGATGTTTGTTTTTGCTTCTTGATTTTTGTTTTGATGTCATTTAGTTTGAGCTGGAATTATTAGTCGATGGACAGAAAAATTGTCATTTTTCAAGCAAAAATAGTGACAAAAAGCCAAATTTCGGCTTCTCACATGAAAGGATCTGCAGTTTCTTTGTCATATAGGACAGTAAACCGAATATCTTTGGGTTACTGTTGGGCGGACAAAACAAGACATTTGAGGAAGTCATCTTGGGCTCGTGATCGGCAATTTTCCACTAATTTTTAATGTTTCATATGAGGCTGTCTTGAATACCAGTTTTGGGGCTTTGAAGCTTAAGTGAGAAATATCAGCAATTAACTGAAGCTTCGCATGAGTTAAGACGGATGACAAGGCATTGTTTGAAACGCCCAGTTTCCAGTTATTACACCTAAAATAACGTGACAGTTAGCCACTTGGTTAACATGTAGGTTGCAGTAATGTTAATAAATAAAAAAAGAAAACATTGCAAGTTAAGCTGTTACTTACAGTTTTCATGATTTGCCAAGCTCGTTGTAGATTTCTGATATGCCAGTATCCTCCGACTTATCTGACACTGGACTTTTTAGTAGTTACCTTTGATAATTTTGAAACCATTCCAAACGCTGACTTTTTCGACACTTTGCTAGCATAACTCTAAGCCTGTCTCGTGTGGTCAAACTGAAACTAGGCCTATCACTAACTTAAATGTCCTTGTCTAACAATTACTAATACCTAATGCTGATGCACAATGACTTATGTTGGATTACTACTTATTAATTTTGGACTATTTGGAATTTTTGGGGGTGGTACAGGTACAGAATAACGGAGCATCGAATACTGATTTGGACATTGATTATCATGGCAACAGTTGAAGCTTTGAAGTATTTGGGTCAGCCCAAGTTTCATAGACTCAACGTTAATTGTAAAAAATAATCAGCAGATTAATCAATAATCCTAAATTGCAGCCCTACATTTGGTATCTTTTCTACTGTTATTTGCACAAGCATAAACCTGCATAAGATCCAGGTACTGAAAAAATAAGATATGTGTCAGGAGAGAAAAGAAACTACAGGCTTAAACAACGGACCTACCCTTAACTTCAGGAGAAAAACATATGGTTAGTAAAAAAAAAGAACTAAACTAACATAATTCAGAAATAAAAGATAAATGACAACAGGAAGGACACTGAGCAGAAAAACTAACCAATCAGTGCACAATAATCCAATAAAAACAAAGAAATGCATAAAATAAAAACAATACAGAGAAAAGAAGAATAAAAAATATATACATGTGTCAAATAAATGTTCTAAGGATAATGAGCTCTTGATAACATGTATTTTGATGTTCAGTAATCATACACCATGATATCTGAGGCAATACTGGCCATGTGTCATTTTGTTAAACAGGAAGGTGAAGCTGATCAACGTGTCTTGTTTTATATGAATGAATTTGGGAATTAAATTGTAAGAAATTGCTAAACAGTCATTGTAGAGAAAAGGTCAGAACATATATATATATTCTATCTATTACCTATTTTTACTTGCTTGTTTGTGCTCGTAAACTAACCTGAGACGGTGTTGCTGAATGAAGAAAAACAACAAATCCAATTAATTAAAATCATCCCAGCTAGAGAACAATTTAGAGCTGAGACGATTGGTTTTAATTATCTGCTAGTTGACTGAAGGAAAATTTATCTGCGACTGTTTTGGTAATCAAATGAAACATTTCATTAAAAAAAACAAAACCACTTCCTTATTCCAGCTGCTCAGCTGTGAGAATGTCTTGCTTTTCTTTGTCGTATGTGATAGTAAACAGGGTATATTAGGGTTTTGGATTGTGGATCACACAAACAAACAATTTGAAGATATCTACTTGGACCAAACTGACAGTTTATATACTAAACTACTACTATATAATTGTCAGTTTCAGTCATAAGCTGTTATATAAAACATAGAGTTAGGGTTGGTGGTGTTGGCTGTGGTAAGTAGACGAGTTGTGTAGGAAGGATGGGTTCAGGCATTTCATGTTGAGACACGCATATCTAGTGTAGTAGTGTGGCAGCTGAGGAGGCTAAATATAGGTACAACTCTGGTTTTGCTGGAAGTGGAAGAGGAAGACCTCGAACTTGCTGTGCTGCTCATACACAGTAAAACCCTTTTTGTAGTACCTGTACATTTACCCAATGTGCAAAGAAAAATAGAAACACATGTACAGTGTCGTACAGTTCAATACCCAGGGTATCTGCAAGTTCTACAATCTTAAAAGGTGTTTCATTTTGTTTCCTTAAAGGCCCTAGAAAATAATAAAAGTTTGAACTGTAATTGACCAAAGTCTTTTGCCTGGTAGAGGCAGTAATGTTAGTTGTAGTAACTGATTGAGGGCTACGTGGTAAATAATTTTAGGCCATATACATACTGGCTTTCCATCATACTTAAATACTTAGCATGGTATTATCTAGAGCTGTGAAGATTAGTCGATCTTCAGAAAGTTTTGATAATTATCTGGAGGGGATCATGCATTTGTGTGTGTTTGAGTGTGTGTATATACATCTGTCTGTAGCTAATCTTGCAAACTACTGGACCAATCAGCCTAATTATTTGTGTAAATATATGGATGTATGCTCAAGGATCTCTCGTGGTTGCGGTGATTTTTCAGTTGTTGGAAAACTTGGGGTGCGAGTTTTCCGAAAATGGTTTTGGCTAAGAGCAACAACCCTTACTGTCGGTTGCAGGCCATATTTTGGCCTTTGTTGTCTCTCAGAAACCGACATCCCTGGAAAAGTTAGGTCTCATTTTTAGCCAGAGAATCCGAAGATTGATTCCATACCTGATATGTTATGATCAGCTAAAGTTAGGCACGTTACGAGATGAATAACTCAACCGGTTTTGCTATCTTCACCTCTATGGTTACTGTAAGTGAGCTGGGAGGGACAATTCCACCAGGCGCAGCTGCGACCCGGTTATGTTCTGTACGCTGCACTGCGTCATACCACAGTGGGAGCATTGTAGAAGTTAGGTGTTTTGTTCTCTGGTTTCTTATTTTATTCTCCAACATGAGGATTTGCTGCTCATGTATGCTTTTTACGTTCTTGTAAATATGTTTTGGCCTATTGATTGGACAAATTTCAATATTTTCTGACATTTTATAGACTAAAGGATTGATCAAACATGTCAGATCAATATGTGGATAAACTGCATTCTATGTGGTATTAAATGGGTCTTAATCACTGCAGAAACTCTTGAGCACAGTAGTCCTGATATATGCATTAGCTTTGTAAAAGATCAAACTTGTATAAAAGAGGTTTTGATCCATCTCTGTGGTCATAATTTGCAGTTGCGGTGTTGTATCAAACTGCATTTTATCCAAATTGTTTTCTCCACCCTCACATGTACATGTGACTGAAGACAGAAAGTTATACAAACACACTTTCCTGCTTGTAAAGCTTTCTGTAGACACTGTCAACACAACGCACCAGCATGGAGGCATAAAGCAATAAACCTGAACTACTATTGAATTTCTATGCAAGAGAAATGCTTTGTTTGTGACACATAATGCAGAATTACACACACATAGCACTTGGTAGGCCCTTTGTTGCCATCGGTAACAAGGCCAGTAGGACAAAATAGAGTGAATCATCACATGGTTTTAATCCAAGTCGTGACAAAGACAAAACAGACAAATATCTTCTTATTTGAAACTGTATCAAAAGCATAATAATGATGTAGAAAATCTGAATAATAAAATAATCAGGCTAATGGTTTGTTTGTGTGATGGATGTGGAGGAGGAGGCGGAGAGGGAGAGGGAGGAGTGGGTAGTGGGGACAGGGAAGGTGATTTGGGGCCCAGGCTAGATGAGGGCATGTTAGGAAGCATGTTTTCAGGAAGCGATGGGGAGGGTCCCAATTGTCCGTGCTCTCGCGCTTCACTTGCTAACTGGAGCGTGTGGGTGCATGGAGTTCAGGAGGACCCCCGCAGTCCCTTAGCTGTCAGTTAACAAAAGCTGTAAGCAGCCTCCTCCAACCTCCCCTCAATACCACCAACACAATGTTATTTTAATACCATTCATATATATATATATATTTTCTGCCTTTTAAGTAATCTTTTTCTCTTTTATCGCAACTAAATTCAGAGCAAAGGTGCCTTTATGTGTTTCCTGTTTGAGCATTTGGCAGACACTCATGTAACGTTAGTGTTGATGTGTGAGATAGATGTGTCATTATCAGGTTCATTTGTAGCGAGATGAGGTCTTGAGCATATATGTGCTGTTTTTAACTGATGACTAAAGCGTTCAAGTCGTTTTGTTCCTCCGTTGCCTGCAGCTTTTTATGCTACAACACAAGACTCATGGGCACCACACCTGTGTTATGTACCTGCGTATCTAATGTTTGTAATGTGTGAGTGACATGGATGTGTGTGGCATGTATTGCGTGTAACGGTAATCCCAGACTCTCTGCATGGCACCCCCTCCATATGGTCCTGCTGCTGTCTGTCTGAGAGGAGCTCGGTCTTTGTCTCGGCATGAGGGGTGGGCGCCCTGTGTGTCTGGGTGGAGCTGGGGGCGGGCTGAAGGATAATTGGAGGTCATTGTTTCGCCAGCCCCTTGTTGACCCATGTAGGTCAGGGGCCAGAGTTACGGATCAATCAAGCCGTGTATGTGCGCCTCTGTGTCTATGGGGCCATTTCAGTGCATTCAAGCAGGTGTCACTGATGAGACCGTTTGCAGCAAGCTTGGCGTTACGCCGCGCACATTCATCTTTAAAAATCTGACATTTAATGCATAGATAATAGCACACGCTTTCACTGTGGCCACCTTTGTTCACATTCAAAATAAATGCCAAACATGCTTTATGTGAAGCTTAGTTCTTTTGTAAGGAGGAATCCATTCATTTCTTTAAGAGTCTGGTAGATTAAACCCTCACTGAGAGTAGGGAAGTGACAAATGTTCTTTGAATTTATTTAAAATGAAGAAATTGTGCAAAGTAGTGACCTGCAACAAAGTCAATAAAAAGCCCTTTTAATCTTTAAGATGGCAGGAATTCACAATCACTTTTCTCTCTCTGCAGGCCCGCCCGCCCCTCCCTCTCTGTTTCAGCCTCCGCGGCGTCCCGGCCTCGGCACGGTGGGGAAACCCATCCGGCTCCTGGCTAACCACTTCCAGGTGCAGATTCCCAAGATTGATGTCTATCACTATGATATCGACATCAAGCCTGAGAAACGGCCTCGGAGGGTCAACAGGTAAATCCTACTGGCGGGTTTAAGCAGAAAATATGCATGAGGATGGGAAAGTTGTGTCTTAGATAAAAATAATTTTGAGATGCCACTTGCATCTGTAGCTATTATAACCATAGACTGCTCAAGGTGAAACTTGTCTCCTTGGGGCAAGAGGTTTTAGATACAAATAAATGGGGTATTGTGGGAAAAAGAAGTGTTTTCTTTTATTGCAGTTTGAAAATGGGACTCCCTAAAAACTTGATATTTCACCTGGATGGGCATTGTTTGCCAGAAGAAGCAGTGCATGCCTCGGCGAGCTCTGTGACTGTCTCAGCCCCTTGCTCTGAGTACATGTTTAGACTTTATATGATGACCTGCATGCACCCTTGTATAAATGCAGAATAAACAGGACTTATTTTGGTTTGATGAGAATGAGAAGGTGGACTGCATGGCAAAGTATTGGTTAGTTTTATTTCTGAAGCTTGGAATATTAGGCAAACTAGACTGAATAATACACAAGCATGAAGGCTTACAGAATATATAAATATATTAAACAATTTCCCCCCGGGGATTAATAATAAAGTATTCTGAACTATAAACTATTCATTTTCCTGTAATTTCTATATATTTGGTCTCAAGCCTATGCACATGGAAATACAATAATTTGCCTTGTAAGTCTGTTTGGGCATCAATTGATGCCAGATACTACTGCACATTGATATCAGAGTACAGACCCCCTAACTGAGGAGATTTTTGTTATAGGACATAATTCCGTCCATCTAAATGTCAATATATTTCAGCAGTATTTAGTTGTACATAATTTCTACTGTTGATGGTCAACTTAGTAATTTATCAGCAGACAAGTAAAAGTCATTTGAAAATCTGCAGGAAAGTCTAACATTGACCCAGTGTGAGCACATGAGATTGCATATCAGGCACACAGCACACAGGATGTAAGGCACTGTCTGTGGGTAAAATATATAGTTTAGGGAGTCCCATATGAAACTGTTATATGAACTGAAACAGAGATGTTCAGTCTCTGGTCTGCCTGTGTTTTTGGCTCATCATCCTGTTGTCTGTCTTCTAGGGAAGTGGTTGACACCATGGTGCGGCACTTCAAGATGCAAATCTTCGGAGACCGACAGCCTGGCTACGACGGGAAGAGGAACATGTACACAGCACATCCACTGCCAATTGGGAGAGACAGGGTTGGTATTTCACAAACATGACCTTTGTATCTTAAGCATGAGCACAAATTAATTGGTGTAGTAAATTTTGTTAAAAAGAAAATCAAAAGGATTGATTAAAGGACAAATTGTTTGCATTTAAGCACTTAACCCAGTGATTTGTTCATATTGAAGGTGGGAGATGGCAGGCATGTAAATGGTCCAGTGGATTAGAGAGAGTGTTTGTAGGTTTGTAAGTGGAAGTTTGCCAGCTGGATCAGTCTGGACCAGGAATGTGAGATCAGTACTGATATACTGGGACCTGTGTAATGGAAGATAGAACCCCAGTCTCTTGGATGTTCTCACATTTCCTTACCTTTTCTGTTTATTGCAGCCTAGTTGGGCTTTTATTAATAGTATTTTAACCTCCATTGAAGTTATTTGCAAATGTGTACAATGCATTATGGAGAAAACCTGACAGTTTGTATTGATGTTTGACAAAAAAAAAGTCTGAATGAATGTGAAATCATTGTGGCTGCGTTTGGTCAGTATCTCTGGGAATAACAGAAGTTTACCTTCAAACAATATCATTTAATTATGAATGCAGAGATCAATACTGATATCTGTTTTAACAGTGTAAAGGTGTTTAAGGGTGTTAGGGCCCTATCTTACACCTGGCACAAAGTGAACAAAGTGAAGTACGGTGCAGCACAAGTGTCATTTCTACTCTTAGACCGACACAGTTGTCATTTTCACAGCCAGCACACATGTTGTGTAAGTAGGAACTGTACTTGCTCCTATCTTTTCACAAGTTCACGAGGTGCATACTCTCTGCTTGTTACACACAGACATGCAGATTGGTTGTGGGTAGATGAAATAATGCATCATTAATGAGGAAAATATGAATTACAGTCTCTAAAATGTGAACATAGCAGAGAGCGGAGCAGAGCCTCAGAGCTGCTAAATAATTCCCGATTAAGAGAGACGCTGTGCACATTTACATACAAGGAGCAGCGTAACTTCATTGATTATTTGAGAAGCTAAAAGTAGAGTTCTGTTACCTCTGTCAAGTTTATAACTACAGTTTTTAGTTTTTGTTCTACTTGTGTTGAACAATAAATTAACATCAGAATTTAGGACATTTTTCCAAGATTTTTTGCTTCTTGTATACAGCTGTTGACTCTGTGTGGCTCCAAGTCATCAAGGATTCTTTTTGTGTTGCTCTCTTTATTTCAATCCAATTTGCCCTTTGGTATTTATTGTCTTTTATCTCTTCTCGTCACCTGTTGTTCAATCCATTTTCCTCCTCTCATCATCTGTTTCTGTCCCCTCCCTCTGTATTCATCCTCCTCTCTCTCCATCTTCAGGTGGATCTGGAGGTGACCCTGCCGGGCGAGGGGAAAGATCAGACGTTCAAGGTGTCTTTGCAGTGGGTGTCCGTGGTCAGTCTTCAGATGCTGCTGGAAGCCCTGTCAGGTCACCTTAACGAGGTTCCCGAAGATTCGGTTCAGGCTTTGGATGTCATCACACGGCATCTGCCCTCCATGAGGTGCTGACACTCATCGCCTCAAACACACCACCCACATCTTTTTCACATCAGTTGACAGAGTTATTGCTTTTCATCTTTTATTTGTCTGTATTACTTTAATTTCCTGCTGTCTTGTGTCTCTTCCTGATCAAATTAAATTACAGTCAAATTACGTTTTCATGGGATTTTCATTAAATTGAGTTGAGTTTCACAAACAGCTGAACCAAGGGGCCTTGCACTCCTGATGTATTAATGTCCATCTCTGAAGGGGTTTTCAAATTTCTCATGACTTTGATTAAGATGTCACATCAGACTAAAATTTGTGACACTTCTGCATCATAGGGAGAAATTGATTCACCACACACAGATAATTAAGTACACAGTTCCAGATGTACTTGTCAGATTTAATACCATTTCATGTTAATTTGCGGGGAGTTTTGCAGGGAGTTTTCCTTTTTAATCTGGTTTATTATGTTAAAATACTTGTTGACATTTCATTGATCGAGGTAGTTTGAGTCTGTATTGATTAATTTGGTCCATCATTTACCCCCTGTCTTTGTGCACACAGGTATACTCCTGTGGGGCGTTCGTTTTTCTCCCCTCCAGAGGGCTATTATCATCCTCTAGGTGGAGGCCGGGAGGTATGGTTTGGTTTCCATCAGTCTGTTCGTCCTGCAATGTGGAACATGATGCTCAACATCGATGGTAAGCTGATCGTCTTAGCTGTGATTTAAATTTTACCTCAGCTACATTCATTTCACTGTGCATTGTGTATCGGGCTGATATTTGATCTGGGTGTTAACTGAGAGATATGAAGAATGTCATCATGTCTTAATGCTCTACTCAGCAAGATTTAGTGTATTAGTCCGCACACAATCACTGATGATCAGCAGTTCTGTAAGTCCCACTTAGTACAGCTACTGCCATCATGAAAACCAGGTAGAAAACTTCAAATAAAAGTAACTTACATAAGAGAAAAAGACAGGTGCTTAAATGAATAAATACCTGAGTTTAATTCAGCTTAGCTTAACTATGAACTCATGATTACGTGATGAAAGATAAAATGATTGCTGCCGTAATAAATTTCCAGAGTTGTCAAATCCCACCATCCCACTATAATATAACAGACCATGCAGTGTTATTACCTCTTGATAAGCCTTAAAACTCCTATCTGTTACTCAAATTAAACTTCACAGGATTTATTCCATTTTCTCTCCTTCAGTAGTGCATCCCCCGTCATTTGTTTTTTAATCACGGGGTTTTTTGAGTCTGAACACCCGTTAAGTCAGTTGAAATTGTAAAACTCAGTATTTCACAAGGCTCTTTGGCACTGAAGCCAGTTCCTAAATTTATTCAGAGTGAAGGGGTAGTTGAAATGTCCGCTTCACACCAAGATCAAAAAAACTGCTCTGCACTTGCTCTGTGAAACTAAGACAGAAACTTGTTGCTGTCACTTAAAATACTTTACAATAATAATCTGTCATCTTATTTCAAACGAGTTGTAGGATTATCAACACTGTTGATATATGATGTTGTGTTATAAAGCCTGATTCTTCTGTAAAGCTGTGTCAGTGTTTACATCTCTCTTGCTCACTGTCAGCGCAAATCAGGCCCCACTTTACCCTAAAACCACCACTCAGCCCTAAAAAAACAATCAAGATTATTTTTTGGTCCACATTGCCCAGCCCTATTTTATACACATGGCTCCTGATTTGTTGCTTGACTGAGATGGTACGCCTTCTGGTTTATATTCACTCGGTTTTATTGAGGAGACCTAGTCATTCTAAAGAAAGATGTTTAGCAGCTACTGATTAGATCAGCTCATTGATTATGGCTGCAGGACAGTGCTTTAAAGCTCTCTTTGTTGCTGCTGCATCCCCACTTTCAATTCTACAGTCTGAACACACTCTTCCTGTGATATACAGTATCATGGACTAATGTGACTTGCTTGTAGTTATGATTTATGGGACTGATTTTCTGAATAATGTCATATCCGTTACTCCTCCTCAGTGTCAGCCACAGCTTTCTACCGCGCTCAGCCTGTGATCGAGTTCATGTGTGAGGTGCTCGATATTCAGAACATCAACGAACAGACCAAACCACTGACGGACTCGCAGCGCGTCAAATTCACCAAGGAAATAAGAGGTGAGGCACACATACACACAATATGTTGACTTTTACCAACAAGTAAAAAGGGCCAACTTTAACAGACACATTATATACACAACTTCCATGACTCACTGTGTATCAACAGAGATTACAGAGAGGTGTGGACCTGCAAGGCACATGCATGTTTGTTTTCATGCAGTGTGTAAGAAACTACACCCACTCGCACATACTCACTCACTGCTACACCAATGCTGCACATTTGTTCTTAACCTCAGGGTGACAAATGATGGTGCTTCTGCTTGTGAACAGAATGTAGGCACTCTCAAATCAGGAAATATGACCTTGAGATTCACTCATAATAGATCTCCTCCTTTTTATTCATCATTTACGCATTTTTATTAATGCAAGAAAATACTGCAGTTCTAAGCAGCTCCAGTCTGTCTTCACATCTATTCTACTGAACCACTGAATAACCTTGCGAGAGATAATGGGGTATGTCAGACAGTGGAATTTCAACTGCATATTTTCGACAGCAGACACTTGTAAGCTCTCTGATTTCTCCTTTTTTGATTTGTGTGTTTTGAGTTGTGACAATGTGTAAAGGGAAACTGCGCAGAGCTGAAACACCCTGTACGCAATTGGCTGCCTTGTCGCATTTGTCTTTATCAAGGCCTTAGGGGAACACAAGAACAATTTCAACCTCTAAATTTGAAGATATCAAAATATTTGAAATAGCATTTGAGTGAAAAATTGTGCTGCTTCTTAACATGACTCTGTAATGATTCTTTCTTGTATGCGTTTTTGAAAACAGGTTTGAAAGTTGAGGTCACCCACTGTGGTCAAATGAAGAGGAAGTACCGTGTGTGCAATGTGACACGCCGACCTGCCAGCCACCAAACGTAAGAGCTCATAGTGTATGTCAGCAAAGGCAACATTGTATGTGTGGTGTAAAGTACCAAGACCTTGTAAATATACAATTAATGCAACTTAAGTCATATATTCCCTTTTTATTGTTTTACATACTCGTGGACCTGCATTTGCTTCGCTCACATTTTCCATTTATTCACAGGTTCCCCTTACAACTCGAGAACGGCCAAGCCATGGAGTGCACAGTAGCTCAGTATTTCAAGCAGAAGTACAATCTGCAGCTCAAATATCCACATTTACCCTGCCTGCAAGTAGGACAGGAACAGAAGCACACCTACCTTCCCCTGGAGGTGAGAACAAGGCTGTGCTGATGCCCAGTGTGTAGGATTTAGGGGGATATAATGGCAGAAATTGAATATAATGTAATAAGTATGTTTTCTTTGGTGTATAATCACCTGAATCACCCACATTAGCAGGTGCTGGGCTAGTGGCCCGTCTCAGACATGCCAAACAGCATTGGAGAAACGATGATTTGTAACGTGACACTGCTTTATTCAGTGTTTTTACGGGTTTTAATCACCTTTTCAGTTTGTTTTGGAGAGGAAGACACCTGTGTTGATAATTTGGCTCCCATTTTAAAAACCTCTTGAACAAGAAATAGTGAAGGAATCCTGACCTGGAGAAGTTTCAGCTGGTTGCAATCTGCAATCCTCACCACTACATGCCACCAAATCCCCCTAAATCTCACACACTGCGCCTTTAAATATCATTATTTTAGGTTTGAGTAAAAAAGCCTTTCACCTCCAGTTGTTCTCCCTTTTCAGTTTCTTATCTGATTAAGCATGTTAAATCGATGAAATGTTTCTGTGTGCTCTGTAGGTCTGTAACATCGTAGCAGGCCAGCGCTGTATCAAGAAACTGACTGACAACCAGACATCCACCATGATCAAAGCTACAGCTCGCTCAGCCCCTGACAGACAGGAAGAGATCAGCAGACTGGTGAGTGCTGTTTCCCTCTTGGGGTAGCAGTAAGAAAAGCAACTGGAGCAGCTAGTACTTAGATTTTTCCCTAAGGACTTGTTGTTTTTGAGTTGTAGCCTTTGATCTGAACTCAGTCTTGCCTAAATGCTGAATAAGAGAAAATTCGATAAGATAAACCACAGTACAAATCTGCATTACAACTGTTATATGTTTTGTTCTTTCTCATTCTTCTCCTTTATTTCTCCTCCCTTCCCAGGTCAAAAGTAACAGCATGGTCGGGGGTCCGGACCCTTACCTGAAGGAATTTGGCATTGTTGTGCACAATGACATGACAGAAGTGACGGGGCGTGTCCTCCCAGCGCCCATGCTGCAGTATGGGGGCCGGGTGAGTACAGACACAGGGCGGGACTGTGGCAGGGTGAGTACTGGGCAGGGGCTGCACTCTGGGGGCGCACGCCTGACGGGGATCGCACAGGGTGGGGGGGCATCACAGAATGAATGGTGGGATAAGGGGGGGAGATCCAGGTCTGCTGAGGTTGCTCATCGGAAGGGCGAGAGAATTTATATTGTGATTTAATTTTGATAATTTAATTGAACAGTGGATTGAATATTAAAGTACTTTATTAAAAACTAAAAACTGACATATTATCTTTGTAAAAACCATTACCTCAAAGAGTAGAGTTGCAAAGTGGGAGAGACGCCCTTGGTTCTGGAGGCAAAGTCACTCTTATTTTCTTCATAGACACCATGAGGTGACTGATAGTTGGAGCACTTCTACGGCACACCCCTACAGAATAATAAGAAGCACCTACAGAACCAGCGTCTCCTGATTTTCAACCTCCATATACAAACCAGTCAATGAATTGGTCCTGCAAGTTTTAACTGCCGCTCATAATTCAGGTAGTGAATGGATACACTGCCCTACAAAGGCAAAAGACCGTAACCCACCAGAGTGTGAAACTGAGAAAAATGACTTTAAAGTTATTTTGTTGTCCCGTCAAATGAGTTGTAGGTAGAACACTGGACATTTGGCATTTTGTTGTTTATAAATGAAGTTATTTATCCACCAAAAAATTGTAAGCTTAAACTTGATCTTTGACCCTTATTCGGAAGTTACTGTATTCTGCCTTTGCATTGTCTGCAGAACAATAATGGATCATACAAAGGCAAAAGACCTTAACTTCTATTTTATTGCCCATTTGGATTTTTATCACTTTGTATAATATTTTCCTGTGATAACAATGATAACCTTTAAACTAAAATTTAGTAATTTTTGTCTAGTTAGGCTTAATATTACATAAACAGAATATTAAAAATAAAAAATAATGAGCATTTGAAGGTTGCAACAGTACATTACTGGATCATTTTAAAACCTCATCATTGTACTAATTTGAAATAAAATAACACTTTACCTCCCTCCTATTTCTTACATTTGAAAGTTACAGCTGATTTGGCTATGCCAGTAGTATGTAGCAATGCCCTTTGTTAAATACACTTGTTAAGTACACTTTATTGAAGTATTGAAGGCGTGTGTCAGAAGTGCTTCCATCACATATACATAGGCATAACACCGTAACTCCAGCGCGGTAAACAGTAACTTCACTTTGGTGCGTGGCAAAACAAAGGCAGAGTACCATAACTTAATTCGCGCATTCTGGAGTGCCGCGGAACAAAAGCAAAGAACCGCAACTGATGTTACGGGCTTCTGCCTTGGCTTTCCCCCGGCTTTTGGAAGTTACGGCAAAAACAACATCTTACTTTTTCCAAAAAACAACAAAATTGACTCAAGATATTTGTCCACATGCTAAAACTGATGTTTATTGTTCCAAAAATGACAATAACTCATTTTTGCCAAAATTGAAGGTAAGGCCTTGTGCCTTTGCACGGCAGTACAGTATTCAATGTAAAGACATGGAGACCTGTAAGACCTGGAACTTGCCCTGTGTTAAAATCCTGTGGCACATCTCTGCAGTCTGCCGAGTGCATCTCTTTAAATACTCTTTCCCTTCACTGACAGAGCTTCTACATGTGTAAATCAGAGACGAGGGCTCAGGTTTTCACCAGTTGCATTCAGTAGTGTCTTTGAAAGTGAAGGGATGGAGATGATGAGGAGAGGTTGCTGCAGACTGCCGAGACTCACCCACTGAATCTCAGATCAGCATTTCCAATCCAGCTTGTCAACAGTAGATATAACTGAAAGCAAGAATTCAGCCTTTACTTCCTGGTTGTTAGACACGAGATGCTGATGGGGATTCAAGGATTGTATGTAAGGGGGGAAGAATGGATGTGCTGCCAACAGGAGGACGATAAGACTCGTAACCACCCAGCATTAAAGTCTGAAAGATTCCTCTTTTAAGCCTGCTTGACTTTATCTCCCATCTGAAAATGAAAAGGTTCCTATAAAAATTAAAGGTGCTGGAATATAAACCCTCATTCAGAGGCAGCGTTCAATGATTCTGCTAAGATAAGATGAAAATTTAATGATCCCCATGGGGAAATTGGTTCAGTGTATGGGCCAGCCTTTTCTCTTCTACTCTCTGCTTCATTTACTATTGTTCTTTACAAAATTACAGTAGATTGTTGCTTATGTTCCAGTGCCAAGCTTAAATCCAACTATTGGCAGCCTGAACTATACGTTGGTTAATTTACCCAAGATCCTATCACAACACTCTCTTCCTTATAGGCTTGGCCACTTGCCTGCTGGGATATCGAGTCTAATCGGCTTCCAGTGAAATGCCTTTAAATGTAGACTGAAAGCTTTTCCCATTTCTGTGATCACTTGGTATGAATGAAACACACACATCTTTCTTTTTAAAATGGCATGCTGATGTTGGCGGACATAAAGTTGCATCAAAGTATTCACAGAAACAAAAATGAATACTCTGTGAAGCGACTGTATGTACAGCGTGAGAGATGGGAGAAGCAGCAGTCTTTTTCCTGTGTAACATGCACTTACCTGTAATCATTTCATGTAGTTTTTAAATCCTGAAACTTCATGACGAATATACTTTTGAGACAGTGTAATGAGATGGAGAAGCTTTTAATTTTTCTTGGCACCCAACTCAGGAAGTTCATTGTGGGCACTTGTTTTGGAGAATAAAAGCTCTTAATGGCCTTTGGCAAATCTTGTTAACTTAATTGAAAGCCACTGCCCTTTTGAATTTGTATTCACAACCACACTCAAAGTAAGAGCACTCACCTAATGACATGTCTTCAAATAGATACACTGCTCTAGTTCATGTCAGGACTCCTGATATGGGAAAGCAGGATATTTATGTGCAATGATGAAATGAACATTTCTCTCCTCTAAACAAGTCTCACAGTGCTTGACATCCTAAAGTAAAACCAGTTTGAAGCCTTTCAATGTGTGTATAATATTTTGATTTGTGTCAAGTGTAGCTAGCAATGTAAAGTGTCTGTGGGGCAGCTGAGTGGGCTTTTAATGCATTCTGTCTGAATATGAGAGGTAAATCAAAGTGTGGACTGTGGTACCTTTTGTATTGGCTCATCCAACCGGGGGGTTGACTAAGAGAGTAGGGACTCTCTCCGCAGAACAAAACCGTGGCCACGCCCAACCAGGGTGTGTGGGACATGCGAGGGAAGCAGTTCTACGCAGGCATCGAGATCAAGGTCTGGGCTGTGGCCTGCTTCGCCCCACAGAAACAGTGTCGAGAGGACCTGCTCAAGTGAGTCATGGTGACAACTGTTGTGCTGTCAGTCAAGACCACCTAAAATGAGAGGAAGTCATCACCAATATTAGTGTATCGAGATGGACAAGTCCAAATTTTTAAGGGTCTGACCTCTTGTCCATATGTACAGGAGAATATTTGAAAATGTAGCAATTTCTAATGCCTTTTTTTGTCACTGAAAATTGACTTTTTGTATAACTAAAATGAAAAAGTGAAGATTTTCAGTGTCCCTGTTTTTAGTTTTGGCTTTTAACATCAGAGTGTACCGTTATCTCCTTTGTGAGGCATCACAAATGGGGTGACATTTCATGCAATGGCAGATGTGACCAAAATATTGCTGTCTTTAGCCTTGTAAACAGGGAATTTTTATATGTTTACACAGAACTGTACAGTTGGTCCTCCACTATATTGAGGAACAGAGTTCAGGTAGCCTTCCGGTAATAGCTTTTTTAAGGCTTCTGATTGGCCAACATCATTGTCTTCTTTGTGTGGCTTTAGGGTTTTATTGCTGCCTATTTTACATGCTCTTGACAGCGCTTCAGTTGTTTTTATGTTTTCATTTGGATGGAGATTTTTTTATAACTGTGTGTGTAAACAGGAATAACCCTTTTTCAAAAATACCTGTTTCCGTGTGGACTAGGCCCAAGTGAAGACCAAAACCAGACCAGTGCGAGTCTCACGCTGAGTTATACTTAAAATAAAAACGTGGAACATGCAAACCACAGGCATGCCTCAAATTAATCTGAAAGATCCATTCCCACAGAAAAGAAATGAAGAGTCATTTTAGGTAGCCAGATTTTTTAACCGAAGCTGTGGCTGACATCTTTCAGACAGCCACAGCTTCTTCCCCTGTCTCCCGCTTTCACTTTCTTGGAGCATGAGTGAAGGGGGTCAGGGAGGGTTGACAGCAGTTAACAGCAGCAAAAATGTCAAATTTGAAGTCAAGTTATTGATCTCATTTAAAGCAGGTAGTTTTGCATCCTCTTACAGTAGTTATGTGAACAAATACGTCAGTTGATGGAGAGTAACTCTTAAGTTCCAACCTGCATTTACAGTGCTCTTGTGTACACTTAATAAATGTATTTCTCCTTGCTACATTGAATTTTGTCACAAGTTTTCAGCTTATACTGCTGATTTCTGATGAGCATTTTATGCTTTGCAATAGGAGCTTCACTGACCAGCTGCGAAAGATCTCAAAGGATGCTGGGATGCCCATTCAAGGCCAGCCATGTTTCTGTAAATACGCCCAAGGAGCTGACAGTGTGGAGCCCATGTTCAAACACCTCAAGATGTCTTATGTTGGTCTGCAGCTGATCGTGGTTATCCTGCCTGGCAAAACACCAGTCTATGGTGAGAAATTTAAGATCAGATTTTTTTAGATATAAGGAGGGTTTCATATGAGGGAATCCCACTTTTATGTTTTTCATATTCCGAAGGCAGTTGATCAGTTTTTAAAAACATTTTTTGTGATATTTATTTCTGTTCAGCTGAAGTAAAGCGGGTGGGCGACACCCTCCTGGGCATGGCAACCCAGTGTGTGCAAGTGAAGAACGTAGTGAAGACGTCCCCTCAGACCCTCTCCAACCTGTGCCTCAAGATCAACGCCAAGCTGGGAGGAATCAACAACGTCCTGGTGCCTCATCAGAGGTCAGCACTGATTTTAGTCATTTCTTCGTTGCAGTCCAGATGGGAGTCTGGAATGCTTTTTGGCTTTGAACGTTAGATTGTTCAGATGCTTTCTGAATACAAATAGTCCTCCTGTAATCATGCGGTAAAGAGCAATCCAAGTTAATCATTTTCATGGAAATTAAGCTGCTCTTGGCAATTATTTCATCTGGTGCTTCAATTCCTAGAATCTTGAGGAATGTAATGACTTTTTTTTTCATAGGCTGTTCATGGTTAAGAAATTTAACAACATGATGCCAAGTTTTGTTTCTCTTGTGTGTCCTGTTTTTGCTTTAGGCCCTCTGTGTTCCAGCAGCCTGTCATCTTCCTGGGTGCGGATGTCACACATCCTCCAGCAGGTGATGGGAAAAAGCCGTCCATCGCGGCGGTGGTGGGCAGCATGGACGGCCACCCCAGCCGATACTGCGCCACAGTGCGAGTCCAGACGTCTAGACAAGACATGTCCCAGGTAATCATAGTGAAAGTGACATTTTAATTTGCACGTCATTGACAAACTTCTCATATTAATTGAGTAATTCCTGTAAATCAGTCTGTTTTATCTGAGTTTGAGTTCACTGTGCCACCATGTTACAATCAGTTTCTGTTTTTAAGTTTCACACTTTATTAACAGTGCCCCTCCCCTCCGCCTGTCCAGGAGCAGCTCTTCAGTCAGGAGGTAATCCAAGACTTAACCAATATGGTGCGCGAACTGCTCATCCAGTTCTACAAGTCCACGCGCTTCAAGCCCACGCGAATCATTTATTATCGTGGTGGTGTGTCTGAGGGACAAATGAAACAGGTAAGAGATTTTCACCAGCTATTTTCACGCTCGTCTCCAGTTTATTTCCGCCATTTTTTTTGTCATGCGGGTCCCACAAGTGTGATTTACTAGGCAGGAATGGCAGCTGTGATTCATTTTGAGCGGAGGCTGTCGAAATCTTAATATAAAGATGACACATCGCTTTAGTCCAAAAATGGTGACCAGGGGCCTCATGACAGAAAAATATTCTAACTTCTTGTCATATCTCAGCTTAAGTTTCAACGATAGGCAAAATTCTATCCTCCAATTACAGAAGCAATCCCTAAACTCATGGCTGTGTCCTGTCTTAGACCTTCAGGCTTATCTTAACTTAAGAAATCCTACCTGCAGCTGTAAGTTTGATTCTTCAGCCGGCACTCATCCTGTCATGCTTGATCTATGGAGCAGCTGAAAGGCACCAATTACAATGTTATATATCAATATACCAGAATATATACATCTATTAATACACGGTCTGGGAAATCTTAAACATCATCATTTGATTTGAGTAGCCTTTCAATCATTATATTTTGGTGGTCATGTTGTTCGCCATCTAAATGTCATTGCTATACAAGACCGGTGCTTACCCCGAGGAGCTGCATGTGAGAACACAAATGTCCGCATCAGTTGGATGGGACATTGAGCAGACTTTATCCTGCCAGCTCCCCCAGAACAAAGTCTGTGTAATGTCCGATAGCGCCCATGTGTGAATAGTGTTGGCAATTGTCTGGAGAACTCACAGCAAGCGAGTGGGGGTGTTGATGATGTTTCTTTCATGCAATTGTGCGAAACTGGAAGAAAACGAACTTCCAAGGTTGAAGAAAAGGGGTCCTGTACATGAAGATGGCAACGAATATTTAACTGGAGAGATTTGGGAGCAATGGTCGATGAGAGCCGAAACCGAAATAGTTAGACAAATTCAAGGAACCGCAATAGACTTGGTTGTTTATGACCAAATTACGTATCGGCTACGTGACTGCGGTGTAATCCACACTCTCTACACAGGGGCCACCCTTTGCCCAAACCAAATAGAGTACTTTAAGTAGGTGAGAATGCTTCTGATATAGACTGTCTTGTTCTGTGCTGCATGTGCAAAACAAGTTGCATAGTATACCTTTTAAGTGTGCGTGTATCGTTTTTTCTATTTCCAGGTGGCGTGGCCGGAGCTGATAGCAATCAGGAAGGCCTGTATCAGTCTGGAGGAGGATTACAGGCCGGGCATTACCTATATTGTGGTTCAGAAACGTCACCACACTCGTCTGTTCTGCTCCGACAAAGCTGAGAGGGTCAGTAGAAGTTCACCCTACTCTTTCTATTGTACAACACTGTCTTGTGTGAGTCTTAACTATAACCTTAATTGATCACCTGCTGCAGGTTGGGAAGAGCGGTAATGTCCCAGCAGGCACCACGGTGGACAGCACCATCACACACCCGTCCGAGTTCGACTTCTACCTGTGCAGCCATGCTGGGATTCAGGTGAATTATAAACACTCACACACTTTAGATTTTCACAACAGAAAAGCTGTGTGCTAGATTTCATAACAAATCTAAAGCAACTTTTGTGTCGCTTCAGTTTTCCAAGTCTCTCTTGCAGTTTTTGAAATGGATTCGGCACATTCACTCACAAAAAATTAAACTATAGTTACAGCTCCTTATTTCAGTGGAAGTTGTCTTCAAGGGTACAGCAATTTTGCTGTGTGGTTGCAACAGTAATCATGCTTAATCACAATGAACGACATGATTTGGATGCTTCTTTGACCCATCAGATGATTTGGCTGTTATTTAAAGTGACACACCACAAACCGTCTCTTCATTTAGAACACTTGTCCCCTGTACATCGGAAAGACAGCTGGAAGATGAGGCTGCACATTGCACATTGCAGCTTTTGCTTCTGTCCTAGATCACTTACTGGCGAGCCTGATGCTGCACTTCTATTAACCTACAGGCTTTCCTGTATACAAATAGACCGACAAACATGCCTCAGGCTGGTTTGTCAGTTTAGCCAAAGAGTGAGCTAGTAGAGAGTGTGCAAACCATCTCAACTGCTCACAAGATTTATGCAACTGTATGTAAGTTTTGAGGCAGAAGCAGTGTATTTAACTGGTGTGTTTTACTGGAAAGTGTAAATTAAAACATTTAATCTTGCACTGTATCTGAGAAGAACTACAGTGTGAGTCTAATTCTGGAGTTTTTCTATGTCACCAAATAAACATAGCGCACTTTATCACATTACATAAAATTATGAGTATAGTATTAAAATGTAACGTGTTACGTCCCATCTCTCCTCAGGGAACCAGTCGTCCCTCCCACTACCACGTCCTGTGGGATGACAACTGTTTCACTGCTGACGAACTGCAGCTCCTCACCTACCAGCTGTGCCACACCTACGTCCGCTGCACGCGCTCCGTCTCCATCCCAGCACCAGCCTACTACGCCAGGCTAGTGGCTTTCCGAGCCCGCTACCACCTGGTGGACAAAGACCATGACAGGTGATGCAGCCGTGGATATCTGTGGTCCTAGTTGAAGAAAGAGAGTTTATTAAAGGGACAGGTCAGGTTTTTTGAAGTGGGGTTGCATGAGGTACGTATCCATAGTCAGTGTATGACCTACAGCAGATGTGGAGCACGCCCCCAGTTTGGAGAACCGGGAAAAAGTACTGACATGGAAGCCAAGCAATGTAATGCTGTAAAAAAATTGAATATGAATGTGGAGAGACATGAATGTAAACTGCAGCTTGACTGGTTCATACAGTCATACAACCGCAAGGCTGTAATTCTAGTTGTGATGTGAAATCATTCCTGACAGTCAAAGTAAACTCTGCCTTTTTTCCTCTATCTTACAGTGCTGAAGGAAGCCACGTGTCGGGCCAGAGTAACGGCCGGGACCCCCAGGCATTGGCCAAGGCAGTTCAGATCCACTATGATACCCAGCACACCATGTACTTCGCCTGAGCTAGCGAGCACGTCAGCCAGTCCACCCGCGGATTCCCTTTCTTTCTGTCTTTTTATCTCTTATTTGCCAGTCTCTCTCTCTCTCTCTCTTCTTCTCCTTCTCCTACATCTCTCTCTCTTTGTAGTCTGTCTCTTCCTCTTCACACTCACTCTACATTTTCTGAATCTGCACCAAAGCGGCTCTCGGACAGGGGGAATCTGCTGTGTCTCAATGTCCAGCAGGTTTTTATTTCAAGGAACAATCTCCAACCAGCGTTCCCAATCGAGCCGCCTCTCAAACCAGCAATCCAGCACTGCGAACCCTGAGGGTTTCCAATGCACAAAAGGAAAAGAAAAAAAAAAATAAAAACACGAAAAAACAAAAACAAACCATACACACACATTCTACAAGTTGAGCCATTATTTTGCGTTTGTTTTTGTTTTTTCTATTTGAATGTCTGCACTCTTGTGTTTGTAAGATACACTGAGCAAGGGAGTGGACTGGCACTATCTGTGTCAGCGCAGCTCTTTAGCTCTCCCAGCTAAGCAGGACTCTTATCTACTTTTACCTCAAAGCCCCTTTGGGCAAAATCTGTCACAAGGTCTTGGGTTTATTGGGTGGTTGGGAGGGAACTCTACATGAAAAGAGATGGAGGGGGAGTCGACCTTTTGAGAATGATATATATATTTTTTTCCTTTTTATGAGCGTGTGTTTTAACTTTTTCTCCTTTACGGTCTTTAACAAGCGAGGTGACCTGGGTGTCCATGCCCATTACTATTTTCCTCCCATCTTAGCGACGAATACGCAAGTCTGTCTGTGTGCGAGTGTGTCTGTGTGTGCATCTCTGTATATACATGTACTGCTGTATGAGAGTGTGTTTGTGTGTGAATGTGTGTATCATGGCAGGCCACTGAATTGTAAAGGGAAATCATGGAGATAACTGCTGTAAATGACTCAGATTTGTTGTTTTTATATTCACACATACAGTACATATAAGCATATATTTACATCTATAGAGCAACTTTGAGACATATGACTTAAACAAGCCTCATCGAGGCTGGTGTGGGTATTTGTAGCAGCCCTGGGTCACTTGTTAGTTGAAGTGCTTTGAGTTGCATTTTGACTGCGCGTGTTAGCATTCTGCTAGTGCATGATGGGTGGGATTTGCACCTTGTGGAGCCAGCTGCTCCTTTTGTGCTGCTAAACATCACTGAATCCCAAGAAAGGTAACTTATTCCATTTCAAGTAGCAAGTGACGTCAGGTCTGACTGTGTAGCAGTGGTAACCGTGGTCTGGCCTGTAACTGGCTCAGCATTGGGACCTGTTGAATGGCTGAAGGCATTAAACGCAGAGTATGGTCTTTATCAGCCTTGCTGTCTGTGTGAAGAGCAGGATCTTATTTTTCTTTGGACCTGATTATCTGAAAGATTATATGATGACACTGCTGGACGTTGCTTTTTTTTTAAATTTTTTTTTTTTTTTTTTTTTTTTTTCTTCTTCATAGAATTAGTATCAAGGGCCGGAAACCAACATAGTTTTTGAGGTCTCCTTTGCTAATATTGGCCAATTCATTGCACTGACCCGGGACGCTAGGCAAGCAACAGAGGGCACTCTCAATCTCTCTTTACCTTTATGCATTTATACATACGAATCAACAAAGCAGATTTGTAAAAGTTTAATATAAGATGTTTTGTGGTTATCTTAAAAAAAAAACTGTTGTTTAGAATTAGTAGTTTACCATTGATGTTGTTGTTGTTATCGTTGTTGTCAATGTTGTTACTATTGTGATGAAATTTTATGGTCGGCAGCAAAGCCAGTTATATAGTTACTAGTGCGACTTCAGGAATAGACTTCAGTTGTTGAGCTGCAGGTTAGAGGATAGAGCTTTGGGTTGGAAAATTCTTTTGTAGCATTCTGGCTAACGGTGAGAAGAAGTAGGCCCCAGGATGGATGAATTCATGCTTCCTCTGTAGGTTCTGATGTGAGTAAAACTTAGCGGCAGATTTGAGGTATTGTGTAGCACTCCGACTGGTTAAAAACAGATCTGCCGCTGCAAACATCGCTCAGCTGGTGTTGGTTGGTTTTGATGGGACAGATGGAGACAATCAGGGAATGTAATCAGAATGAACATAGGCTGAGGGATTTGTTTAAAAACCGGTTTGCGATAGGCAATGAGTTGAATTTTTAGACTTTTTAAAAATGGTTTCTATTACTCTGTGTGTATTTGAAGTATACCCAATTTAAAGTCTCTGCTATTTGACGGTGTTTGTTTCATATTTTTATGCATTTTTAACACTGGATTAAATGAATTGACAATAAGCATAAGCACTGCCCTTGGACCCCCCGTACAAACACTTGACAGACTGGTACCATGGGACCTGTAATGACATCAGTGGTGTGCCCGTGGTGACAGTTTCTCATGTGGTCCCCCCCCCCCCCCCCGGTGTTGTGGTTGGATTAAGATGTAGGTCAGGAGAGTTTGAAGAAACAGTCGACGTGCACGCCTCATCAGGAGGGGACCGCTCAGCGAAAACTCTTTTGTAATAAACCACCCTTAAAGCAGCAGGTTTACTATGAATGAGTTTGAGCACCTGCCTGTTGAAGGCGTGGGCGTTGGCGTCAGCCAGGAGCAGAGAAGCAGGAAATGAGGAGGGCTGGTCGTGGGGGAGGGGTTGGGAGGGTGTCGTCCAGGCATTGCATGCAATAAGTTTTACTATTTGTTTGAACGGGGCAGAACGGTTTTAAAAACGTGCACTAGTTTTACCAAGCCAAGTGGGCTGTGATTGAATATTCAACTGGCATCTGTAACGGGGAATGATTTGACGCTTTAAATCCTTGACTATATTTGATCAATAACCTCCAGTCAGACAAGTGATCACTCCCTGTTTGTAACATGACATTGCAAAGCAATATTAACCCAGTTCTAGTTTTCAAATGTGGAAAAACAAAGCTATAATTCTACTCATTGTGGTTGTTGGTCTCTCGCTATTGTGTATCTGTACTTTTATTTTTTTATTTTTTTGTTTATTTTATTTGCTTGTATCAATCAGTGGGAATGTGCATTTGGTGGAATAGTTATGTAGGCTTTAGACAATTTTCTTTAAAGTAACAAAATATAGACTTTGCTCGCCTGCATGCCAGAGTATTGTCCTTTTAAAAAAAAAAAAAAAGAAAACTTTTTTGGAATCATATTTATTATGAGAAAGGAAAAAAAAAATATAAACACTTTTTTGGGGGTAAATGTTTATTGATTTAGTGGGACTGTTTTAGGCTAGCAATATTTGTCCAGTCTCTCTAAGATGCATTTTAAAGATTCCTACACAAACGTCAGTAATTCGGGAGGTACAAGCTGTTTTCAGAGGCGAGGGGGCCCGGCTCTTTGCGTCGTGTTCAAATTCAAACGAGGTACTTTCTTCAAACGTGGACCCGTTAAAGACCGAACCCCTCTCCTCTTTGCCAGGTTACTTCAGCGAGCATCCGTTTTGTCTCCTCGTTCCTGGTTTGTACCTGTGGCCACGCCTCTTGGCGGGGGCTCTCCTGTCTCCATGGCAACTCTGCTGACCCCTCACAAATGCACTTCCTCTTTGTGAAGGGGTCCCCATGGCATCAAGGGAGCAGGATTACCTCTTTTTAACCTTTTTAAAAAAAAAAACGATCCATAACTCTGTCCGTGCCCCGATAGAGAGCATGAATTATTTTTAAATTCCTCTCACTTTGATATATTGTTATATCTTAACGGATTTGTAATTTGACATTGTGTATTGCGTATTTTAATTTTATTTTTTTTGTTTTTTCCTTTTTTTTGGTTCCTTTTTTTTCAGGGTTTGTTATAGCTCTGCTCTGTTTCTCTTTTTTTTCTTGTAGTGGTCTCTGAAGCTGTGTGTGATTGTCTCATAGCAATAGAATCATAGAATTGGAACATTCCAATTCCGTGAATGGAACGCTCCGATTCTGTGAATGAACGGAACCCTTTCTGACCAGATGTGAGAGGGCGGGGCATGTTCTGGCTCCGCCCCTATAGCAGAGGGCCATTCACTCGCTGTTATTGCTATTTTGTGACATGTTCAAATACTTTTTTTTTTTTTTTTTTTTTTTTTTTTAGCCTGCAGGGAATTCTTGTGTTAATGTGCAAAGTAATAAATTGGTATTTTATGCCTATAATGTAGCTGGTGTGTTCTCATCATTAATGACAGATGGCATCTTGCGCTATTGAAAATGGGTTTTTATAGTATCATTTACAGAGCTAGTTAACACCAAGGTGTTTATGTGCATGCATTTTGTCACTAGATGGCATTCTTTACCAAGGTAATGAGTTAACATGATTACTGAGAACAGTGAAACATTTATGATCTATCCATTGTTACCTCAATGGTCTTGTAGAACAGCTTAATGAAGATATCTTATTTTCTTACAACCTGTGATCTTGCCATGTTTTTAACCAGTCTTTAAGTGTAAAGAACAGCTACTGGGACAGTGTATGGGCCTGAGGATCTATGTCCTTTATTACACTACCCTAAAATACTTAATGTACTGTAGCTCAGGATCTAACCTGAACATGTAGAACATCAAAAAAAGTATTCATGTAGCTGGTAAGTAGTTTGGTAGCTTTAACTGTAAAAAATGTACAAGTTAGGGTTAGCCTAACCCTAACCCATTCATTTATCAACATCCTGACAGGTACAAGGGCAAAATATAGAAAGGAATGGGCTCTCCTGTGTTCCTTAATATTACATGTCTTCAGCATCCTCAGAATCAGCATCCAGCTTATTACCAAGAGTTTTGGGGCAGAACATAAACTAAAGACAAAATGAATTTATTAATAAAAGCAAGTGCTGCAAAAATCAAATGAAGAAAATTTCAATAAAAATAAGAAAGCTACTGTAAAAAAAATAAGTACCATTTATCTGAATAAGAATAAAAGCTGTGCAGTTTTTAGAAGTGATGGTGTCATCCGTCAGTTTATTAATTAATTTAGATGAGATTACAAGCACTCCGCTTATAGGTGTTTTCAATCTGGAAAAATGTACTAAGAAAAAATAAGTTTGGGGAGGGGGACTTCTGCTTTATTGACAGGGAGAGAGACGGGAACAGCAGGGGAAAGTGGAGGGAGGACATGCAGCAAAGGGCCTGGGCTGGACTCAAACATGGGCCGCTGCAGTATGGACTTATGCACTCTACCCAGAGAGCTACAGCAGTGTCCTCAAAGTAAAGACAGATTTGAGAAAGACCCTGGCAGCTGCAGCTGTGGTTCAAATCACACACAGCATATCAAGAATGTAATATGAAACAGTTAAATAAAAGATCAAGCTGCTAAAAATGGGCATTTGATTGACAGCTCTAATAAACTTTTTTTTCCCACTCAGAAATTGTATCTGAGACTTTTCAAATCTATGCGCCAAATGAAAGAATAACGTTTAGACATTTAATGTGAAGAATGATGTCATTTAATGTCCGATACAGCCTCTATAGCTCATCTTTCCATTGATAGCTATTTGCTAGAATTCAGTGAACCTTGACTGTCAAAACAAATAAGGTTCTACAGCCAATAACGTGTTTATATAGCGGTTATGATGTGTCTTTTCCTCTGTCTACCAAAATGGCACATGGCCTGACAATTTAACACACCACTGCCTGAAATTTACCTGCATTTGGCAGCTGGTGACCTCGGCAGAATACATTTTAAAAATAGTATTTTTTCTCATATTCTTCACAAATATGCATCACTACTTATAAGCAATTCTTGACTTGGTTACCCTTTACAAAAACATTTATAGATAACTTGTCAATCAATTTTCCACTTTCCCTGTGACTCTGGGTACAAAGCAGCTGTGGCTGTTGTGTCAGCTGCACCTCCCTCCCCTCCTGGTACCTCGGGTAAAAGAGGTCATGCAGTCAGCTGGTGTGACCTCTCTGGAATAAAGGCATCCAAGGAATTTTCAATATTTTTGTGTGTAAAATTTCATTAAGCAGGAAAAAAATGTACCCGCTATGTGGTAATATTTCTCTTTATTATGATGATTATAAGGCTGCATGGCATTAACTGTAGTGTAATTTCACTACATCTACATCTGTCTGTTATTCATTCAGCCATCATTGGTATTTGTCACCTTCCTTTTCTCCCCTTTGTGTATCATCCCCTCTACTCTCCCGTTTCCTGTGTCCCGGCTGGTTGTCATGGCCACCGTTACCAAGGATAGCGGAGGCTACAGAAGAAAGGAAACCTGAACCACAGATCTTGATGCCATGATATTTAATTCATCGGCACGATGGCACAACAAGGCTCAGTGTAATGCAGATGGAGCGAGAGCGGTCTTGGGTAGAAGGGAAATGTCTGGATATGGGGACAAAGAGGTGCTGTCACATCCTTCTGTTACAGCCAGGGTCTATTTGTTTCAACCTCTCGCTATTTAATTAACAATATATTGATAATGACAATAATAAGTCACTGGATATATCATCAGTCTGTTAATATGTCAGTTACAATTTTGTGATATTTGACTGAAAAAAAAAAAGATTAAAGGTGTCAGAATTCAGGGTTTTGTAACTTCCTTTGTCCAGATGACACAATCAGACAATAGACCTCTTTTAAAAACAAAAACACAAAAAAAAAACCCTGTGTATTTCTCCTGTAGCTTTTCAGCATTTTAACCTCAGTCGCTGTTAGAGAAAAAACCCTTTTGTGAAGCTTTCTCTTTCACTGCAGACAAAAAGCTAATTTTTGTGAAAGCTCCTTTAAAATACACACGAGTTTGTGCTGCACAAAGCAATACAAAGTGTGTAATTCTCATTGTCGAGGCTCCCCCACATGTTGTCTTTGTGTTAACTGATCCACCTATGGCCAGCGCTCCATCCTCGGCCATCCATCCCTCTCTCCTTTTGTTGTCTCACCCTCTTTTGCCCTCTCCCTCCCGCCCTCCCTCCTGCATTGCTGTTTTTTTTTTTTTTTCTGCCTAGGGTTCAGTGTTGCTCTCGCAGCTTGGACCGTCTACAGCAGTACTAAAGATGGGAGGCAGTGGACAGATGCTCTACTTACCCAGAAGTCTCACTATATGGCCCTGATTTGTTATTTATACCTTGTCTGGAACCAGATTGACCCATTTGGGCTACGTTGCTACCGAAGGAAGCAGTTGGGGGCAGGGTGAAGCCGAGCTGAAGTGGCCTCGTCAAGGCTTGGACCCTGGCGGCGTTTATTGTCAACAAGGAGACACTTCAGCTGGCAACAGCAGCAGCGTCTGATGACGAGGTCTGCTGGCTGCTTTTTTTGTGATTTAGAGGAACAGATTTGACGCCTGTCTTGTGCGAAGTTTGATGTGGATTCTTGGAAAAACCTGCTTGAAAAGGTGGCTGGAGTGACCTCTTTTGACTGACTCTTAAACAGCTTGGTGTCCATCTCTACAGGATGTTTGCTCCATTTATTTCAAGAGGACTGAACATTGAATTTCTGTCCAAGAAAGGGTAAAAAGCCACACCGATTTTTTTCCTGTGTAATCAAGCATCACCCTTTTCAACCTTGTCGTGACAGGATACACGCACAGCAGCATCAGTGGCCTTGAATCCGGGTATCAGGTTATATCAGTCTGATCCATCTAGGTAAGGCTACACCATACCGGGAGTGTGACACTGAAATACGCTGCAGCTCAACAATTGGCTTTCTGGATTTGAACCAGAGCTGAAGGCAAAGAAACACTTCAACCAAAAAGGGAAAAAAAAGACCTGGCTGAGATCCATTTCATCCACAAGGCCTGGAGACTGCGGAGCCTGATCGATCCTGCTACTGCGGGCTGCCACAGGTGGCTGCACAGCTATCGGCTGCTCAATAATGCATTGACTCAAACTGAGGAATGAAAAGAAGGAGAAAGTGCCTCTGATCCTCTGAAAAGGTGGATGACTGTCGAGGGAAAGCAAGTGATTACTTCTGGGCAACGGCGAATTGAGGGCACGTGGAAGTGAAAAGTGAGCAGATGTTGAAGAGGAAAAGAAAAAGAGAAGAAAATGGATGCTGATAAAGTGGCATTGGGGCAAAGACCATAGGAAGCCTGACAGGAAGGGAACAAGTGAACAGAAGGACTTTTAAGGCAACGAACAAGGAAAACAAACAAGGCAACTTTTACAGACAAAGGTGAACCAGTAATCCATCAGACATTGGTCTAAAACAGTGCTGTCATCATGGTGAACACTGGCATGCAGCTGATCAGCTTCACCTGTGCGGTGACTGGCTGGATCATGGCGATCGCCGTCACGGCCTTGCCTCAGTGGAAGGTCTCAGCCTTCATCGGCAGCAACATTCTGACCTCAGAGATCAAGTGGGAAGGCATCTGGATGAACTGTATCTACCAGACCACTGGCCACATGCAGTGTAAGACATACGACTCCATGCTGGCCTTGCCTCCAGACATCCAGGCGGCCCGCGCCCTCATGTGTCTGGCCATCTTCATGGGCTGGCTGTCCTGCACCGTGTCCTGCTGCGGCATGAAGTGCACCACCTGTGCCGGCGACGACCGCCGGGCCAAGGCGGGCATTGCACTCTCAGGCGGGGTTCTCTTCATTCTGACAGGTCTGTGCGTGCTGATTCCAGTTTCCTGGACTGCCAACACCGTGGTCCAGGATTTCTACAACCCCAATGTGCCGCTGATGCACAAAAGAGAGCTGGGGCAGGCTATTTATCTGGGCTGGGCGTCTGCGGTTATTCTCATGATCAGCGGAGCTGTGTTGAGCAGCACCTGCCCCCTCATGGAGAGGGGCGGCAGGTACCGCAGGGGCTACATAGGCCGAAGCTTTGCTAATTCACCTGCTTCAGCGCCAGATCCCCCGAAACCTATCACGTCTAACAGTGTACCATTAAAGGAGTATGTGTAGGAAGAGGAGGAAGGAACAGCAGCAGGTGGAGACGAAGGCGGTTAAACTCTGGTTCTTTCCTACATTTACCTTCTCAAGGTTTAAGTCTGTGAATTTTAAGCTATAAATTTAAATATATATTTATTAATATATTCACCTTATATATTTTTTGTATATCTCTTTGTAATGTTTAACTTGTCTTTGGTACTTTGACTTTTGTTTGAAGTTTTACTGCACTGTGATTCATGGTAGTGCCTGAAAAAAGCCCATTGCCTATATTGTCAAATCAAAAAGGATGACTGTTATGATGGCTTTAATGATGGCTCATGTTGTGAAGATTGCGGTGATTTCTTAAGCAGTTATTCTCTGACAGTGTCATTACCTCTCTATTTGTCACATAAAGCCTCTGACTGAGTGTGCCTACACTGGAAGTGTGAAATAAAACAAGCTTCTTACAGCGTGCTTCTCTAACTATGTTTTGCAGTGGTCTTTATCCTTGTGTGAGTGCAGATTTGTTTGTTTGTTTGTTCGAGCCATTTTGACATCACAGACAACAATACTGTCAGTCAAGTATAATATCACACTACAGGGTCCTTTCGTGGAAAAAAAGTCAATGTTGTAATTTCCTCTTCATCTTTAATAACCATACAAAGTCTGGTCCATGCACACTCTTCTCATCCGAGACAGGGCTCAAAACACCACGTGCATATCGACATTAGCGCATGTCAAATGTGAGCTGTATACGTAATTCTCAGCTCTACATGCACTGGTACACATACCACGGTTCAGAAAACACGTTGCACAGGGCACATACTGTAAGACTCTTGCAACTGACACTTTTCACGAGCTGTCATGCCACACGTTCATTTTCTCATGCAATGAAAAACAAATTTACAACTGACAATACTGTGACGCAAAAAAAGGACACTGACAGCACACAGACAGACAAGAAAGAGCTGCAGTGCAACAGCAGCAGCATATAAAACACTGCAGTTAAACCAGCTACTGTTGTATTTCTTTCAATTTTAAAACTCTCATAAATTAAATGAATAAATCTTCCTTCAGAGGTTTGCTGAAATTTTCAGTGCAGTCCTATTCAGGATGACCCTGACTATGGCCATGTATAAATTGTATTTATTTTATAGTTAGTTATTTTACGGTACAGTTTTTGAGAAAACTAAAAGGTTAAGTCAGCTCAAATTACATTATAAAACATCGTCATACTTGAACTGTCACAAAAAAAGAAAATGTTGCAGCAGTCCACAATGGATTTCTTTCTATGGATCCAGCAGTTGCCATGGCAGACGTGTTGGGAAAGAAGATTAATACACCCAGTGGTGCAGTAAGAAAAAATTGGGTGCCGGTAAAAAAAAAATTGGTGCATGTAATTTTAAAAGTTACACACATCAGTGCACTGAAAAAAAAAACTTTTTAGCCTGCAAGAACATGTCCAGGTACATTTATATGATCCAGTCCTTTACCGTCTATCTGAGGTATACATGTATGTTTTCTCAGTACTCGTTTCACAATCCCAGTCTTGTCTTCCAGCATGTTTGGGAAACCGTCTGATTCAGAGGGTGGTCAGAGTCCCTCCATGTTGCTTCTGCTCTCGTCATTGGCACTCAATAAAGAATGACACTTTGCAAAGTATATCTGAAAGAAGACAGAGACATAATTAGTTGACCTGCAAATCTTCATCACCCCCACTACTATCACTGACCGCAAATAAAACAACAGCTATTAGAGATTTGGCTGAGTGCTGGTCTCGAGTCAGCTTGTACTAAAGCATAAATTATGTATATTGACATTAGACCAAATCAAATGGCTTTCCCAGGGTAGGTAAAAAAGTTTTCCTGTTCTTTTTAAAACATTTTTTACATTTACTGATCCCAGAGTCCTCTTATCGGTCATTAAAAGTTATATTAAAAAAAAAAATAAAAATCTGAAAACTCAATAAAGTGTAACCAGAAAAGGGTCTTACCTAAAAGTCATGACTTCATATTTACATGTCAAAAACTGCTATTTTGGGCATTTCTAAAAAAGATTTATGATTCTAAACAAAAGGATGTTGCTGTCAAACTTCATGTTGCGGCTTAAAAAATATCTATACATAACTTTACAAGAGAATCATCTATATATGATTAATTAGTTATTATATGCACAGAGCAGACTACACTGACATCATCAACATTAAGACACTTTACCTGTGATGTGGTCTTCTGTACTGGGAGACTCCAAGTATTTCCATCTTTTGGGAGCAGATTCTAAAAGAGAGAGATCATCTGGTCTCAGAGTCTGCAGCAGAGTCTTCCTCCTCAGAAATCTGAACACGTGAGTTAAAGAGAAAAAAAGCCCCAGAACATAATATAACCCAATGCACACATGAACAGAAAAGATACTGTTGTCGATAGTGACGCTCAGCATCCTGCAGCCACTCCAGCATGTCGGAGACTGAGGGGGTGGTGGCCGAGCGCTCGGTGACAGTGAGCAGATCCAGACTGTCTGCGTTCTGCTCGTACAGCTGGAAGACCGCAGAGACCTGGTTACTGATAGAATCTCTGACAGACTGGAGAGAACACCTGAAAGATAGATAGTATAGGCGCCACTGTCAAAATCCAAAATCTAGCTGTAAATTCACTCCAAATAAATGTATCTAATAAAAATAATTTAAAAAACTGGCACATAGGGGTGCTGTTTTTTATGGGGCTCTGGGCAGAATATAAAGAGGTTGCCATGAAGACCCTTGTCCATCACGTGCACTGAACTTGCACATGGCATGGTAATGAAAGGCAACAAGATTGGTCACAGGTCAAAAAGAGTGTAAAGAATAAGCAGCAGTGCAGATATCTAAAAGTGGCTGATGGTATGCCACTCTTGTTTTAGTGGCATATGCCGGTTCAGAGGCACTTACAAATGCTATGTCGCTCATGTTTTGTGTCATAGATACAACCTCCCACTGGCATAGGTGTAGATTTCAGGGGGGATGCTGCAGATGCATCCTCATTTCTATTTAAAACGTACACTTACCCCCAGAATAAAAACATGAAAGTAGCAGAGGACTTTTATTTTGACCAAGAAAGGCACAAATTAGTGCAGAAAACACCCACACCCTTGCATATACTTACTCTTACTGACATAAACTACATAAGGTCATGACAGGTTGCTACTTTTACAGTTTCAGAAGAGTGGTACCTGCATGTAAAACACGAGTGACAGATTTTTTGTGAATGCTGTAAACCAGTAAAATGGCAGCAGCATATGAATAATCAGTCAGAGTCAGCATATACCACTGAAAACAGGATGTCTGACTTTGTACCCTTTACTATCTGGCATTAAATCAAACGTTAAGTATTTAAAACTCATCAAATTAAACTAATTTAAGTTTTGAGAAAAGCAATAAAAGAGAGGCATGTTTCAATCTTGGTCACATGGATGATGCTGGGGATCAGTTGAGGCCCATAGCTCATATTTGCCCTGAGCCCCTCTAACAGGTGGAGCTGGCCCTGCATTGCTGCTGTTATAATAACTGATTATTAATCTACCATATCAGCTACATGCCAAAAAGTCTAACTCCCTGTGCTCCATCCCTGCATTCTTATTTTGTGTTGCAACTCTTTACCCAGCTACTTACATCTTCTCATTGAGTTTGCCAAGCACTGTATCCGTAGCTTGCGAGAGCTTGAAACGCAGCCGCTCCCCCAGGTCAGGGAAGTCTCTGAGCGGTGTGCTGGAGATTTGGACGTTGGAAAGCGCTCGTGACTGCTCCGCCAAGTTCCCGAGAGACACCATGAGAGGGCTGCACTCGGCCAACACACTCGTCCATACTTTCTGATTGTTCTCAAGACTCTGGAAGCTTTTCCTCAGGGCTTGGTGAAGTGACAGAACCGGTGCAGGTTTGGACATTTCAGGTGTTGATTTTAGACATTAGTTGACCACGAACTCAAAGCCGCGTGTGTGTGATAAACGGATCTTTAAGGTAAAACTATTTCAATCCGTTTTGGTGTAACTGACTCCTTTAATACGATGTCTGTCAGCCTTTAAAGTGTAGTAATTTCATGTGCTAACAACATCACATTTCTACCATGTTGCCTGAACGTACTTCCGCCCTCCTGATGTAAACACTGACGTTTGGTGCTACGATTGGTCGAGAACTATTTTTTATGATGCAGAGCAAATGCGCGTTCTAATTGGTCGAGTCAACGTCTGGTCCCTCCCCGCGCGGATATTTGAAAACGGCTTTGTGAAGACGGGAGATAGTGTCGACTCTCCGACGAAGAAAAACGTAATTAGGTAAGTAACTGTTTATAAAATATGTGTCACCGTGGTACAAACGAATTATTTTTGTTTTATTAAATGTGTGTGCATGTGAAGGAGACTGACAATGAAGCACGTCAGCCAAATTGCGACCGAACAAATGACGTTAGCATTAACTGCTGCTAGCTGCTAACGTTAGTTAGCTTATCGCATGTCGGCAGTTTCTTTTTAAAATGTCGGACGCAGTTATATCCTACACAAAACAAACTGTCTCGTATGTTCAGCTGTGGATAAACTGACGTATTTCTCGCTGCCCATCCATGCAGACATGGCTCCCAGGAAGAGGACGACGAAACAACGGAAAAACAACCCAAAGACGGCCAAGCTGGAAGCTTTTCTGGAGGATTTCGACAGCGAAGGTGAATAGAGTTCACCTATTTTTTCGCTACAGTGCCCTCTGGTTACACTTTGTGAATAAGTGCCCAGTAAAGTGTACTGTATACAGATGTTTGTTGTTGTTTTACTCTTGTTTCATTTTATTCATTTTTCTGAAGAAGCAACCACACAAACCATAATGGACAGGTCCTTAAAGGATAAAAAAAATGACCAAAATGAAATAAGGCACTGCACTTACACAATGAGAGACACATCATAATGAAATTAAAAGGTACTTCTTGTATACATGGATCCAATTCATGCCCAGTGTCCCCAGTTGTCCACAGTTATTATTAAATCCATACTATATTTAGCTCCCAGAGATTCCAGTCTTCAATTTCTGGAGAAAAAGATGAGTCCTTCCATCAATCAAGTGTCCTACTTTCATCTGAGTCAAAACCTCTGAGATCAGATATAGAAGTAGAAGAAAGGCCATCCATAAATGGCTTGTTTGACTTGAGTAGAAATGACCACCAATCCCAGGCAGGCTTACTGTATATTGCTGTGTACACTACCCTTAGGACCATACCATGGTTTGGTATGCAGATTACATAATGTTATATTATTACAGAGTCTGACAGAATTTATGGGGCGATACAGATATTGACACTGGACACTAGACACTGGTTGAACATACACAAACACAATATACCATTATAACATTGTTAGCAATGAATTGTGACAAGATATGTACTGAGCCGGACAAATAAAGCAGTATCCTCTGTTCGACAAACTGTAATAGCAATAGTGTCTCCACTGACCTTTTGTACTGCAATTTTTTTGTAATTTACTGGTCAACATATGCTCAAACTGATAAATCTGTAATCAGCAGAAATCAGGTTATAGTATCAAGTAAATTTTTTATTGGATTATTATTACTAATTAAGACTGGGCAACATGGATAAAATAAAATCAAATATTGCAATATTTTTGACCATTTGCCTTGATACATATTGATATTGCGTGACAATGTAGGGTTAAATATTGCTGCTTTTAAAAAAACTTCACACAGTGAGATTTTTTTTTATAGATAATCATCAGTACTGTGCATATAATGCCTAAGTGGGTAAAGACAAATAACAATAGAACAGCTGGTAAGTTCAGAAAATTACATCACGTTACTGTAATGCTGCCAGGAAAAGGCAACACTTAAGATATTACCCTGTGTTAAATCTGAGACAATATCTAGTCTCATATCATAATGTCAATATATTGTCCGGTCTTGCCAGTAATGCATCATCATGAAAGGGCCATAAACTACTGGGTAGTGTGATCTAAAACTCTTGCTCTGTTTTGACAGTGAAGACCAGAGTTGGACAGCTGAAAGAGAGGATCAACCAGTTGCTGAAAGATGTTGACAACAGCTACAACATGGCAGTAATTAAGCTCCCCAAGGCTGTCAGGCAAATGGCCTGGCTGGAACATTTAAGTGAGTGAACACAATCATTCTCAGAATAATGAAACCCAAATCCCAATTCTGTGAAGGTTGTTTGAAGAAATGTTGCAGTTGGGCCACAGAGACTTGTTCCTTGTTACACAGAGTCTGTTACTTGTAAAACAGTTGATCTGCACTGGCGCTATGCATATTGTTATCCCTTTTAAACATCATCAAATCCCCCCTCTCTTTCTGTAGAGTCTGAGAAACCAAAGTCACCAGAGGTGGATAATGTAAAGGTGAGTTGATTATCTTTCTCATAATGTCATGTTGTCTGTTATGATTCACAGTGTGTCACAAGTGTCAGAATCTCTTGGCTTGTGCAGGCACACATACTGTGCTGTACTAAACACTCATTAAGTTCTCGATCGACGTGTCTGTTAACAGAGACAAGAGGAAGCTGCTATCGTTGACAGCGTTGTGGCTGAGGACCACGCAGTCCTTCTGAAATCAGTCAAGAAAAGTATGTTAAAACTACTTTTTGTATTTTCTTTCTGAGTATTTTTTAACCAAACAAGTATATTGAAGCACTAATGCCGATTCTACGTGGCATCGGCTGAACAAATTTTTTCAATTTGGACAAGAATTTTATCTTTAAAAAGCTAAAATTTATCAAAATTAATCAACTTTTGAAGTGGATTTCATCCCTGTTTATTTTGTCTCATAGCAACAAAGAAAAAAGGTGGAGCCAAATCCGGTCCAGAGGATGAAAACACCCCGAGCACAACAAGGAAGGTAATGGCCGATTTTAATTCACACATGCATTAGAGGAAGAAAACACGGCTGAAGAGTTTGAGAGCATTATTGAATAAACAGAGAAGATGACTGCCATGTAATGTCATTAATGTACTTTCACTTTATGTTGTTTAACTGCTTGTTCCTAATTCAGGGGAAAGCAACAAGGAAGCCCCCGACTACATCAAAAAGAGCAAAGGCGCTGGCAGTCAACAAGCAGAACACCTCCATCAGACGGTGCGACCTTTTTTTCTTTAGCGTTTTGTACACCTTAAGTTCAGTAGCCCAGTGATGTCGTACTAACGTGTCTCTATCTGGATTCAGATCGACCAGAAAGCCACTGGTCACTCCTGCCAGGAGTGTGCTGGATTCTTCTTTGATGATGGGCCCCACTCCCCTCATCACTCCGCGTTTTGACCCAAGGTGAGTAGCCATTATAGTCACTGTGGCACTATGCTAGTTATTCTGTTAAATTATAGCCACCATTCTCCCTGTTTGTGGAACAAAGGATGGCTGGAGAAGGATTGCCTAGTTGTTGAGGTTAAACTACACCACCCAAATAGAGTGAATAAGAACCTGGCAGCAACATGTGAAACTGTTAAATTGCAAGCAAGAGAATGTTTAACCCAGCAGTGTACTACTTAAATCTGTGTGTGCCTTTATGTGCTATATTCAGTATTTAACACTGAGGCAGAAATTCCTGTACACTTATTACATCAAATCTCTGATTGATCTTTAAAGCACTTGCTCCTTTGCTTTTATAGATCTGATCTGCAAGTGGATTTAGCATCGTTATGTGTTACACATTATGTGGGCACTGGAGACTTGTTCTCACAGCTATCTCGCTCATTTGAAACACTGCTGTAATGGAGCACCTAGTGCAGTTTTTACTCTCTTGGATCCTCTTAAATCAGAAGACATTGCACACGGGGGGGTTCATAATACTCACCATTCAATCTAAATTTCCTCAGGCTTCCCAAGACCCCCGCCGTGAGGATTCCCCGCCACAAAGAGAGGGTTTATAGCATTTCAGTCAACGGCTCTCCCATTGCAGCAGGGAATGAGGATATTGTCATCAATGTCCCCATCGGAAATGGAGAGGTGAGTGTTCGGTCCGCTGGGCTCAGACTTCTGGAGCCTACAGGACAGCGTTTTATTCAGATAACAAAATCTATTACAGTAAGAATCTTAATTCTTACTGTAATATTACTCCATGAAATGATAGTACTACGGAACTTCAAGTATTTCTGTCTCGTCTCTGTTTGTTAGACCTATATTTATTTTAACACCACTGTGAATAACTTATTATATGACCTCTGACCTGCAGGTAATTAACCAAACAAATGTCTTGTAATGTTTCGATCCAGAGCATTCAGCTACTGGCCAGTCAGATGGACTCAGTGGACCTGTCTCTACTGGATGACACCGCTCTGAAGAGCATTCGGCTGCTGCAGGTATATTACTCACTGCTGGAGTGTCACTGTGGATCTGTTTTGCTTTAACATAAATGAATATTTTTGATAACAGGGGTTTTCTCTCTTTCATTCTCACAAAACTTCCTGTCTACACAAGTTCTGTTATAAAATAATCAGATGAAAACAGAAACATTTTTGAAAAGTTGATTCATTTCTTTAGGTGTGAAATATTTGCATATGCTTTTACTCTTTTAATTGTGTGGTTTTTTTTTTCCTTCTTCTTCTTGACAGAATCGCCTTACAACCCTGTGTGCAACATCAGAGTGACCTGACTGCCTGCTGTTTACTTGTAAATTACTTTTAAGAACATTTATCTTTATTTCATAGCTTTGCGTCCTCTCCTCTGGCATGGTTTGATTTTTTTTTTTCTTTTTTGGCTGAAAGGAGAGATTTTCAAAGGTGTGACATACACGGGTTTTGTCAGTACTTTGTTTTACATAGTAGATCATAGTTTTCTTTAAATCCAACACATTCGCTTGAATTCAGTCAGTAAATGAAAGCTGTCAAAGGTATAAATGTTGGTTAAAATGTGCTTTTATACCATTTACTACTACTTCATTCATTAATCTTTGTGAGAGAGTCTAGTTAACTGCCTTACTTATTTCACCTTTCTCTTTTATGTGGGTATTACCTCCTGCTTTTGGAGCATTAGGCTTAATCTTTGTGGGAATTCTGCCTAATGTTTGTCTCATTCAAGTGCTTTTCCGGGCATTTATTCCCGTTGTTGAGTCAAACTTGTAAAGTTGTCCTGCAAGCCTTGTAAGACAGTTACTTGACAAATATGTACTGTGCAAATATGATTTTACTGTTCATTCTTTGATTGTAAGTACACTCTAACCATACATTTTTGTGTCTTTCACTTTGTCCTTGTTGAATCAACAATCCTCCATGTACATAGGTCACTCTTTGTCTGCAAGACTGATAAAGGATTTCTACCACAGCTCTTAATTTGTCTGATATGGTTTATATGGAATTTCTATATGTTGGTTAATAAGGGTGTGGATGGGTAGGTTGGTAGGGGGTCTGCAGGTCCTTTAAAAAGTCTAAAAAAATTCAGTTTCATAAATATGAGGCCTTTTGATTTTTACTGGGAATTTTAAAAGCACAACAACTTAAAGGAGCATCATGACAGAAAATCACACTGCAGACAAACCTACTCATCCACCCTCCATCTTCACGGTTTAAATTCACATTGTTTCCCTCAAAGGTGAACCATCAACCCTTCCAAGTTTTAAGGTCTTAATAATTGCCACAAATCTTTTATCTAATTGATCCATCTTTTACCTTATTTATGGCAAAATGTGTCAAGCTCTTTTGCATTAAAGTCCACATTTCTGATTCAAATTTTTAAACCTACCATTGTCTAATAATATTCCCACATAAAACCTTCCTCTGCATGGGACTGCTTTTACTTGCCTGCAATGCTTGAATAAGAAAGATGATTTGTCCAAAAGTCAGTCTTAAATTGTGTTAAAAACATCTTGAAAATGTCATAAGAAGTATTAAATTAAAATTAAAGTGTCTGATACCTGTAGACATCCTGCCTGATCACAAGAAATCAATCCAGGTGATGATTCAAAATGATCCTATAAATACGTGTTAGTAGAATTTACTGCTTAAGTTTTGCTTTTAGAGCTGTACCTTTTCACTGTGACCACTAGGTGTCAGCATTACACCAGAGAATTTTTCCTTTTCAGTGTAGTCAGAGCACCTCTCTTCAGCGTAAGCTATCTTTTCCCAGTTATAACCTGTCCTCAGTATTAAAGCTGTGGGCATAACATCAAAAGCTGATGTAAAACCTGTGTTATTATTTTGCCTCCTCTGCATCATTCACAACCTTTGTTTTCACTCAACAACCTGCAGTCCTATATTGTAGTTTTTGTATTTGAATAGTCCGATGCACATCATTACATGTTTACAGGTAAACAAAATCACTGCTTTCTTGTGCTACACTGCTGAGCTTTTAGTTCTGGCAGACAGGTTGATAAATTAAAGTGTCTCTACAGAGTTGGTTCCGCTGCATTTGTGCGTAATTTTCCTCTTTAGCTTAAACTCTTGCTTCTGCTTATGTAAGAACTTCCTCTTGTCCTTTCACGACTTTGTTTACACAGAGGGACATTAGTGGATCACGTGACGTGCTGTTGGCAGGAAGTGGCAGCCTGTCCTGCTGCTGGCAAAGAAACCTGCACTCTGACCTTCGGGGACATCATAACGCTGCCAATTAGAAGCTTGTTAAGCTTCGTTAGGCCTGATGAGCTCG
>NC_065527.1:39550075-39584099 GCF_006386435.1 Epinephelus moara | reverse complement strand
TGACATTTTTTGATGAAATTTTTCAACATACTATACGATGACATTTTTTAGTGAAAGTTTTCAACACACTATACTATGACATTTTCAACAAAAGATTTAATGCATACTATACTATGACATGTTTTAGGGAATTTTTTCAACTTACTATTCCATGACATTTTAAGATGACATTTTTTTGCCATATTATACTATGATATTTTTTGATGACATTTTTAGAGCATACTATTCTATGACATCTTTTAGTGAATTCTTTTGAAATACTAGGGCATTTTTTTGATGAAAATTTTATGACATTATTATATGACATTTGTTGGTGAAATGTTTTAACTAACTATCCTATGACATTTTTTGATTAATTTTTTATGGCATACTATAATATGACATCTTTTAATATTTTAATTTAATTTCTTCTTTTGACATACCATACTATGACATTTTATGATGAAATTTTTCAACAAACTATAAGATTTTTTTGTTGTTTTTTTCGTGAAACTTTTCCGACATAAAATCAATTATATTTTAATGATTTTTTATGACATCCTACACCAAGACTTCTTTTAAAATGACCTTTTTTATGACAAAGTATATTATGAAAATTTTAATTAATCCTTTCTAGTATACTACACACACTATACTACACACTACTACACTTTTTTTCAAAAATGTTTTTTCTTAAAATGACATATCATGACTTTTTAAGGTTTTTTAGGGCATATTTTACAGTGACTTTTTCAAATCATTTTACATAGCATACATATTATGTTTTTTATGATTGTAAATGGTACATCTTACTATAACTTTGTGATTTCTTTTTGTGAGATAATATAAGTAGATTTTCTTATGATTTTCATTGGCATAATATACTATGACTTTTTGTGAGGTTTTAATAAATACTTTAACACCAACTTTACAACAATAATAACAATAACAATATACTATAACTTTCCATACATTTTTATGACAAATTATACTATGACTTTTCATGATTTTTAATGCATACTAAACTTTGACTTTTTATTATTTTTTTTATGACGTAGTATTCTATGACTTTGCATGATTTTTTGTGACATACTTTACTATGACTTCATTATGATTTTTTTATGACATAGCACACTTTGACTTCTATGATTAGTTAAAGGCATCTTATTTTATAACTTTTTATAATGTTTTATGCCATTCAATACTAAGACTTTTTTTTAAACAACATTTTTATGGCATACTATACTTTGACTTTCTTTGTTATACTATATTTTGTTATGTTTGTTTGCTATTTAGTTGTACTGTCTTACATTCGGTGTACAGTAAATGGTAGTTCAAGTCTGTTGCTGGTGTAAGCTACTGATTAGAAGTGCCGTAAATCTAAGTAAAGGGCTAAAGGTATAAAGTTTATCGTCCAGTTTCCTGCTTGGAGGTTGGGACAGAGTGTATATTTTTCACATGTCTAATTTTCTTATTCAGCTAATAAGTTTGTTTTTCAGTGTTTTACGTATTTCCTTACCTGTGAGGTTTCTGGGGGCATGGGTGATGGTGATTTGGACTGGAAGGCGTCCTGGGAGATGAAGCCAGAGTCGTGGGAGGAGACCGAGGAGAGGCGGGCTGGTGTCTGCTGGGGGAGCACTGAGGAAGAGGAGGAGGAGGCACGGTAACGGAAATGGGAGGTTGGGGAGTGGCAGTGTGAGCCGCTGGAGCGAGAGTCACTGCTGTTCACACTGTTGAGGCTGCTGTAGGATGGAGAGGGGAAGGATGACATGGGAGTCAATTCAAGGTAGAAAATGTGAGATGGGTCTACTGTATGGTCAGGTCACCAGGTCTGTATGGAGAGTTCACTCAATTTTACCAAAGGTTGATTACCAATAAGTTAATGTTTTTGATAACATCTCTTAATAGCTTGGGAAATACATACATGTCTTAATCCAAGCGTGAAAAAGACTACTAAGGCTGAGCTGAGCAGTGATGTGTGTTTTAGATGACGAAACTTTACAATTAACAATAATCTTTAATGACTTAAATAAAGTGTCATCTGCAACAGCATAGAGTTTTTCTCAACTACATTTCATTGAAAAAACATTTTCATTTAAGAGAAATCTGAAATATGTTGAAAAACAGCCATTGTGTCTTTCCTTTGTGAAAATCAGAGGAAAGTCAGTTAACTTTGCAAGACTCTGGGAACTAAACCAAGACACTGACCCTCTATGATTCCTTGCAGCTTAAAGGGACATTTTACCCTTAAAGGAAATGGCCACTTTAGAATGAAAATACAGACTGTACTTACTGACCCTCATGCCGACAAGAAGTCCAGTGTAGTTTTTTAATCCACAAAACTCGTTCGGCGTATCGGAGGATAACAGCTAGCCAGCTACTTGTACCTTTTTTTGGTATGGCTTTTTTTCATGGTATGGCTTTTGTTTTTTTTAAAGGCACGATCGCCGTACCCTGAGATAAACAGAGTTCAACTTTTGGAATGTAGAAGCGTGTACCGCATGTTATGTGACGAGGACCAACCAGTCACATGTGACAAATATCTTTCTCTTCCTCAATAAACATCACTCTGTGGTAAATATGGAGAAGTTGATCATTTTAGTGCAGGGCTGCCAGAGCTTTACATCTGTCCCACAGATAATATTTTAGGTCCAATACACACTTTTTTGGGGGGAGTTTTTCCTTATCCACTGTGAGGGTCCAAAGGACAGAGGGATGTCATATGCTGTAAGCCCTCTGAGGCAAATTGTGATTTGTGATATTGGGCTTTATAAATAAAATGTAATTGAATTAAGAAACAGCGCCTGAAAGAAGATCAGCTGTGCACTCAGGACTTCTGATAAGTGGGCTATGATACAGTTCTGGTTATGGTCACTTAGCGACCTCAGAAGCAACCTGCCTCCGCACTCTTGAAAGCTGGCACTTTTTTTCTTTCTTTTTTACATGAAACTGCTCACAACAAGGTGTGTAGATTATCTTGAGTAACCAGATCATGATTTCTGGAAAGAGACATTGCTGTTGAGTTTTTTTTAATGTATTGTTTTGGTGCTGTGAACAACCACAAGCCGAGTGCCATTTAGTTTTCTTATACTGGAAAGGAGTCAGACATCTCTACAGCTGCTATCTCAAACACTTGACAACTCACACCAAAAATAGCTGCCATGAAGAAACTACTGGAATTATACCGATCAGGATTCAACAATGTTAAAGTAGAAAAAGAAATGCATCAGTTGCAACTCCCCTTAAATATTAATACAACAGAAAGGAATGTAGTTCACTACTCTGAGTACAACAAAATTCAACTACTAAAAAATAAACCAGCAGTTCCACCCATGGACCACAGGGAGGCAGCAGATGACAGGCAGGGTAAAATGACATGTTTCAGCTTGTTTGGGAGGTTTGCTGAGATAATGGGAAGTTTCAGTAGCCATGGTAACCAACCTGCACATGCTTGACTTCCTGGATACGGTGGTGCTTGGTGACGAGGGTGGAGTTTGGTAGGACCAGGCGCACTCAGAGCCCTTAAGGTCGACAATTACCTGCAAAGAGACAGAAAGAGGAGACTCCAGGGAACCTCTGAACAACATAATAATGTAACAGGTGCAGGTGAGGGGATGTGTTGTACCTGCTCGCTGGAGGCGGGCAGCTTGTGAGGGTCCATGGTTAGTGTCTTCAGGTCGTCTGTCAGAGTCTGGAGGTGAGTGATCTCCCCCAGCATGGACATCTCCTCCTCCTGATGACACACAGATTCATCAGCAGGCTCCAAACTCTGCAGCAATACTACTACAGTACTGAAGCTGTGTATGCAGCCATGTTTTGGAGAAGCAGCAAGTGTTTGGATCACGATGTAGGAGAAGATTCCAACCCAACTACAGCTGCTGACCTCCATCAATATGTAAACTACAAACCACCTCTCAGGTCTGCAGGTGTTTTCTCAGAAGAGAAACTGTTGGTGAAGCATTAACTCTGAACAGCCACAGTCCAGTTCATAGAGCTGCTGTTTTATTTATACGCGTAGTCAGTGTGTCTGTGTGTAAACAGAGGTGTGACTGACCACAACGGGCTTCATCATGGAGACGAAGTAGCAGAAGCGGCTCCTCTCCTCCACCAGTGCCTTCCTCACTGCCTGCTTCTCTGTCTCCTCCAGCAGCAGGTACTTATCACTGACATCCTGCATGGCGCTGTCCAGCTGAGGCTGGAGGTCCCCGCGGCCTGCACACACACACACACACACACACACACACACACACACACACACACACAAACACACACACACACACTTGTAATTACATAAAACACATACATAAAATATATAAAGTCTAAGAGAATCCACGCTGGATAAATGAAAAGGTGTCACAAAAAAAAAAAAAAAACAAGCTTAAGTTTCACATAAAAATGAAATAAGATTTCTGAATGGGCTGCAACTAATAATTATTTACATCATAAATGAAGAACCACATTATTTTTTCAATTTTAGTGATAATTATTTTCTCTAAAAAAATGTTAGCGAAAAGTGAAAAATCATTTCATCAACAAATCTTTTTCAAAATGTCCCAGAGCCAAAAGCGATATCTTCAAATTACTTTCATTCATTCAACCTTTATTTTAATTTGGAAATACATTGAGGTAGAGACCTCATTTACAATGTAGCCAAATAAAACAATATAAAATAAAAGCACTTAGACACAGAAAAAAACAAAGACAAACTTACATAAAAGTGGCAATTAGAAGTAAAAAGCAATAAAACCACAATTAAAAATATTGAAAAATAAATAAATTAAAGCATCAATGATAAATAAAAACTCTTAAAATGCAGAGCACATTAATCAGGTAAAACAGGACCACCTATGAGTAAAATATGATACAATTAAAGATTTGAATTGCCCTATGGATAAAACTGAGAAAGGTTTAAATTGTCCTGCATGTTGTTCCACATTGCAGGTGTACATATGAAAACTGGATATAGAATCGAACTGACATAAGAAAGTAAAAGACTGATAAGAGCTTTATAAATAAATAAAAACTCAGTGTCTCACATTTTACACAGACAGAGGGCCACCCTACCTTGGCATAGAAATCAAAATGATGGGTGTCATAGCTATCTCCAGTGATGAGTCTTAAGGCAGAGTGATACACAGAGTCCAGGGGCGTCAGAGTGGCAGCTGAGGCGTGCATGCATAAAATATCACCATAATCTAAGACTGATAAAAAAGTTCCCCTAACAAGCATCTTTCTACAATGCAGCGGAAAGGAGAGTCTATTTCTATGAAATAATTTTCATTTGTAAAGAAGTCACCAGCTTGGAAACATGATATTTAAAGGTTAACTTATCATCTAACCAATTACCTAGGTACTTATACTCTGTGACCCTTTTTAATATTTGTACCATGAATGTATGAAAAAGAAAAGCAGCAAATTGTCACATCTGAAAAGCAAAAAAACTGAACAATATTTGTCCTTTTTGCTTTGCTTTACTTTGTTTGTTACAGTCCCTTGATGATAATGAACTTGAATGAATTGAATGAAGTGATGTAAAAAAAAAATAATAATAATCTGGCCCACAACAGGATGTCAGGTGGCCAACTGACCGTTTCCTAATTCACAATGAAAATGAACTGATTCACACTGGATTTTATTTGTACTTTCGGTGCAAATAAGGTGCCAGAGTGCAAAAAAAAGCGTCAGACTATTGCTTGTTTATAAAAAGTGCCAGAGGAGGAATCCCCAGAGCCCCTGGCAGAGGTCTGATCTAATTATTTAAAGATACTCTATAGCAGGAAACTGCACTTCAAAATAAAAACTCTGAGCTGGAAAATTTACTGTACTGAAAAATAAAGTGTGTACAAACTTGACACGTTTGTGAGTCACTTGTGGTCCATTCAGAATGGACTTGCAACCCACTTTTGGACCACGCCCCACCAGTTGGGAACCACTGCTCTAGTGCAGTCTGTCATTATCCAGATATTAAAAGTGAGTGAGAAAGAAAAATCAGAAGTTTCAGGCTTCAGAGACACAGGACAGACTATTAGTTGTGAGAGTGTAAATTCACTTCAGCTGCAGAGACAGCAAACACTCTGACCCTCCTTCAAAACAACACATAAAGCCTCCCACAGACCTTAAACCTACATTAAAGAATTAAGAGTTTTCTCTACAAAACCAAACGGCCGCTGGCATCCAGCTCACACACACCTCACATTATTAGTGCAGTCATTAATTATCAGCGCTACGCCGGTCCTTCGTGGTGAAGAGGGAGCTGAGCGGGAAAGCAAAGCTTTCGATTTACTGGTCCATCTACGTCCCAACCCTCACCTATGGTCATGAACTCTGGGTAGTGACCGAAAGAATGAGATCGCGGATACAAGTGGTGGAAATGAGTTTCCTCCGTGGGGTGGCTGGGCTCAGCCTTAGAGATAGGGCGAGGAGCTCGGACATCCGGAGGAAGCTCGGACATCGCCGCTGCTCCTTCGTGTCAAAAGGGGTCAGTTGAGGTGGTTCGGGCATCTGACTAGGATGCTTCCTGGGCGCCTCCTGCTGGAGGTGTCCCGGGCACGTCTCACTGGTAGGAGGCCCCGGGGCAGACCCAGAACACGCTGGAGGGATTACATATCTCGTCTGGCCTGGGAACACCTTGGGGTCCCCCAGGAGGAGCTGGAAAGCATTGCCGGGGAGAGGGACGTCTGGGGTGCTTTGCTCGGCCTGCTGCCCCCGCGACCTGGCCCCGGATAAGCAGATGAAAATGGATGGATGGACAATGCAGGATTCGCTACATTTTGTACATTTCATAGATATAATATCCACGTTTCTAAATTCAAATAGTATATAAGTTGAGTTTGTCATCGGGAGGTGTAGGGGATGGTGGATGGTGTGTCACCTAGGCGAGATGCCGGGCAAGCTACAGACCACTGTTCCAACAAACAACAAACCCGATAGTTTCCAGCAGCTTTTTAGCCACTTAATGTGGGTGCCAGTTGTTGTTTTTTTTACAAAGATACAGAGCATTTCCAGCTGGGATTGTGTCACCAAAAGTGGGTATTTTAGGCCAAAACATGATCTTTCTCTAACCATAACTGAGTGGATTTTGCACCTGACCACATGTTAACCACAACATCATTGAGAAAAAAAAGTAAAGTTTTAAAATATCCACTACATAATCATGTACAAATCTGTGAATGACTTTAGTTGTTCTTTTATCTCAGACATGTTAGGATGAAATCTGTGGTTTGCTGAGATGTCCAATGCCAAGATTTATCCTGGCAGTTGGGTGGTTTTTCTGTCTCATACCACTAAAATTGGTTGGACTTCCACAGAGCCAAAAGTGGCACTTTGTTTTCTCTGATCACATCACATTTAAGAAGCTAGAAATTAAATTAAATTATTATGCACTCATCATTTCACTTTTTAGCTTCTTTACTGATTTCAGGCATGTTTTGGGGAAGACTTTTTTTTTCTCTGAGAAACGATCATTTGGTAATCTCATCGTCTGCTCTTCTGGACAGACATAAACATGTAATTAAAGTTCTTTATTCCTCCAGTGAGATCCGAGGCCGGGTCCTGTGGTTGGACTGATAGATGGGAGAGAAAACTCCAGGCTTCACTGATACACAGAGGAAAGAGATTCTCCTACGGACAGGAATGTCATTTCTGGTTTCAAGCAATTCAAGCAACATGATCTGGAGTGCCGAAGACCCATCTCACATTCTCTGTTTGTGTCTCTCTTGTCCTTCATCTCTCCACCTTCCTCTTCTTTCTTTTTTGTGTCCAACTTTTTTATGTCTCTTCTTCCTCTTCTCTCTGCCCTGCTCTCAGTCAGCACGTCTACATGCACACAGGAAACCAAGTTATGCAAAAAATCAGATGTGTTCACATGGACAGCTGTAACTGTTGAAATCCAAGTACACATGCAGGAGGTTGGCATTCTCTGACCTTATTTTGGAACCATAACCTATAGAAACTGGGAGGACACATTTTTATTAATCTGTTCTATTCTTTTAATCTACCTTTCTGCACGACCAGAACAACTGACTATAATGCTCACACTGGACATTATCAAGGCGCTCGCAACTTATACAGCTCATTTATTAGGATCAAACAAACCATCCTCAACAATGTTAACTAAAGTAAGGCAGCATCACGTGAATAAAGGTCCTGTGTCACAAGAGCTTTACTCAGAGTATACTGGTGTTATGTATGTAACACCACACTTGTTATGTGCCTAAACTATCTACCGTATAATCTTAGGGCGCATTCACACCAGGATAGTCAGGGGGACTCGATTGGGTGGGGAATGCCGAAAAATTTCACACCTTCATTTGGTTCGGTTCACTTTCACACTGCACTTTTTAAAGCGGACCAAACCCCCTGCACAACGTCACACAGTTACAACAGCTGCTCGTCTGGGGGTGGTATTGTCCGAAACGACCACTGACGAAAGGAAGAAAAAAAGCAAGAGGAAGAAGAAAACCCGGCTCATCGATTGGCCTGGACTGAAAATGGAAATCCATCCCCTTCAGCCGGCTTGGTCACCACAAAAACAATGGAGCAACACCAAATTTATGCAGTCTTGGGGTTTCTGTTTTTACCTTGGTTTTTAAAACCTAAATGTTTTTTCACAAAGGCTGCCCAGTATGAGCAGCAGGCGAGGCAACAAACTTTCTTTCTTTTTTTTTTATCTCTGCTTCTCCCAGTTCGCGCTTCTGGCTTTGTTATTTTTTCTACCAAAAATGCACTATGCTCAATGTCACTTCCTCTCTTTGGTTCACTTCCTCTCTTTGGTTCGCTGGATAGTCTGTTTGCATGTCCCACTGTAAGTGAACTGCACCAGGGTTCACTTGCAAGTGAACCGAGACCCCCAGTTTTGAAGTGGACCAGAGTTTGCTCATTTGGTCTGCACCAGAGTTCGAATGAGCGTTCACACCACTCCAAACGAACTGAATTATCCGTGGAAGCAGACCAGGGTTCGTTTAAAGCGGACCAAATAGCGCCAGTGTGACTGCATCCTTATTGTCACATGATCAAATAGAGAGTTGACACTGGATAACACCAACATACATATGACCCAGAAATCATCATCACATATATATGGGACAAATGTATAGGACAAAAATACCAAAGAAAAAATTAATTATGTTTAATTGAATCTTTTGTTTTTGTACATATTAATAGTTACTGTAAAGCAAGCATATATTTTATTACGGCTGACGTCATTATGACGTCATTTTATTAGCTGGAGGCAAAACATGGTTCACCACCACAGGGCTTTAGACTACACAGGAATCTTAAAATGTCGTCGTGTTGTGCTATTGGGAGCCAGAATCGAAGGAGTCATGGCTCAAAACTTAAATGTTAATTAAATTTTTAATTTTAAAACAACTATGGTTAAATGTGATAAGATGCAAGGACTGGACGGAGGTGATCATCAAAAATGCTGACATGTGCAGCACACACCTCATATCAGGTTAGGAAAAAAGTATTTCCTGTTGTAGGCGGAATAACGTTATGTGTATTAAGGGTTATCTTGTCCACCTCATCAGAAATTGGGGAGGTATTAAGAGGAATATTGGATTACTCCATGATGCTAACTTTTTAGTGCATCAGCTAACGTTAGCGTGATAGCAAAACAAACTGGAGGAAACCCTTCAAATGTCGTCCTCCTTTGTAAGATTGGCATAGTAATCAACCACAAAGTGTGACATCATCCATCCACTGAATGGGAGCATACGGGTTGGCCAGTCTGGTCCTGTTGGTCAGTGTTTACTTATTCAAGTAACACTCACGGTCCCAGAGAGTGAGTGACCTGAAACGGTAAATGGTAAATGGACCTGCATTTGTATAGTGCCTTTCTAGTCATCCGACTACTCAAAGCACTTTTTACACTACGAGTCACATTCACCCATTCACACACACATTCATACACTGGTGGCTGAAGCTACCATACAAGGTGCCACCTGCTACTCAGTTTTTAACACACTCACACACCAATGGAAGCATCAACGGGAGCAATTTGGGGTTCAGTATCTTGCTCAAGGATACTTCGACATGCAGCCTGGAGGAGCCGGGGATCAACCGCTGATCTTCTGATTGGTGGACGACCAGCTCTACCTCTGAGCCACAGCTGCCCTATGGTGTGTTGGTAAATTAAGTCTGACACTCTGCGCTAAAATGAGAGCCCTGTTGGTCGAAGGAACAAAGTGTTGTATCTGTATATGAATTAACGGAGGGATTAGTTAATCACACATTCACTCTGCTGCGTTTTGCTGCTCCGTCTCCTCAGACAGAATGTCCAGAGTGCGGTCTGCCACTCCAAGAGTGTGGTGCTCTGGATAACTGAACTGTACATTAAGACAACACTCCGAATTTACGAACAGTCCAATTTGTGCCAAAGTGCGCTTCGACATCTTCTTCTGTTTTTCAAAACATGCCAACAGAACTTGCTAGCTAGCACTAGCTAATGTCTGTGGAGAATTGTTTTGCCCCCAGCTAATCCCCACCCATCAAAACATGTCACACTGTATTCTAACAGTAAAAGGGTGTAATGATTGCTACTGGCTATTTTACAAAAAAAGAAAAAACCATGATGGAGATGGGTTTGCTTTTTCAAAGGCATAAAAAGCACATGGCACCATTTTCAATTAAATGTGAGTTTTTCTTCGAACACAGGCATATTTCTAAGGTGGCAAACTAAATCACTCACAAGGGCTCATTTTCTGCCTAACATAGTTGGGGCCCCTCACCCATGGGCCCCAGTGCAACTGCCCTGCCTGCACTGTCTATGTTTACGCCCCTGAGGAGGTGGGGATGGGGGGGCATTGGCTGTACAAAACAAGAATAAGCTGGACAGGGCTGTTAAACTAGGAGGCAAGAAATGGAGAACCATTGTGCAGTATTACTCATATGACAGACCAGTACACAATCAATCCAGCCCATGAGATCACAGCAGATCATCTGCACCCTCTGTGGTCTGAATATGCACTCACACCTTCAGGGTGAAGCTATAGTCTGCCCTAGCAGCATTCAGCTACTTAATAGCTCTGATCACAAGTCTGGAACTGGCACTTCTTGAACTTAATGTCCTTTTATCAGTTCCCCAGTGATGATGCTTTTTTTTAGGATGTTTTATGATGCTTTTTTAAATGATGCTTGTTTTATGTTATGTGTTGTTGTTGAAATGTTCTTTGATACTCTTTTTCTCTCTCTCACTCCTTGTGGATTTGTGCAAGGCAAATTCCCCTTGAAACAGTAAAGGTTTCATTCACTACTTTGTGCAAATCTTCTCTGAATAGAGAGTAAGAAGAATGTGGACATGCAGACTGCTGGAGGATGCAGACAATATGGTCTGAAGTGTATTTCTGTCACAGTTAAGTCTGACTCAGTGGCCACAGCTTGTAAACTACTACTTCAATAAAACTAAAACAAGCTGCAGTTTACAACACTGATAATAAAACAAGCTCACTGCAGCTTATAACAGATCTTTTCAAAGTGGCCATGTTGGGAAATCGGATCAAAGAACTGCTCAAATTGCAGACAGCTGACCAAAATATCTGACCAGCCAGAAATCCATCCAAATGTCTGAAAGCCAGATCGTTAATCGATCAAGATTTAATCAAGCGTTGTCTCACACCCCCTTAAGTAAATATCAAACAGTGACCAAACAATCTTAGTCCACACAGACATTTCAAAAATAATCTCCATTGTAACAAGCCTGAACACATGTAAACAGGAAGCAGAGTGTTTACTCGGTGATTGGTTGCCTTGTTGCAGAGTATACTACAGAGAAAGAACAACAATGGCAACGCAGGGCTGATAACGTTGCTGGACACAGGAAAAGTCACAAATCACTGGAATTATAGCTTGCCTCCTGCGCATGCCTGCAACAGTAGCATTAAAAAATGCTGAATCTAATTTCACAGCAGCTGCTAGCAGGAAAGGACACATTGTGACTCATGAGACCCCATCAAGTATATGTGGGAGTTGGTGTTATCGCTTTGGTCTGGTCTCCCGCAGACAGAGGTGAGTAGAGTCTCACAACACACATGACTTGTTTGGGGGAGAGTCTGCGAGGTTGTTGGGGTTTGGCTGCGGTCAGCAAGATGTCACCATTACCCACTTGAGGGCAGGTGGCCTGGCCTAGAAGGTCTATCTCCTGCACGGCTTAGCATGGCACGATGTGTCTAAACTGACAGTGGAAACACAAATCACTGCGGTTTTATTCAGCGCGGACTAAAGTTACAATGGAAAAAAGAAGGTAAAAGGCAAACCCAGAGTTTTCAAACTAAAACAGGGTCAGCAGGTGTTTTCAAAAGTCTATGGGGTTGGAAAAAAACAAAATAGTGTGGACACTGGGTGTAAATGTAGCAAAAGTTTTGCATTTTCAGTTAATATGTATTAGTGTGGATAAAGCCTGAGGGTACTTAGTGTCAGCTTTGGTTTTAGAGTAAATTATTTCAGTCTTAAATTTTTGTTTAAGTATCCCTCAGTAGGTAATGATTGTTCAACACCCCCCATCACTCCCCAAGTCTTTGTCATGCTGGTGTGTACATGCGAAAAGTTACACATCTACAGGACAAGGCCAAAAAAAAATTAAAAATTTAAATTGGGAGAAATTTAGCTTGGAATGCTAGATTTCTCCAATTTTTTACTCCAGGTACAGACACAAGATTTTTAAGAAATCACATTATTGCAGAAAGGGAAACAAAAGTATGTTCCCTCTTTTCATAGCTTTTTCTCTGCCTCACATTCAGATGATGCAAAGGGAACTCATTCCAACAGCAGAGGTTCCCCTCATTTTTCCCTCTTTTGAACTTCCTCCCCCTCACATTACATTCATTTCATTCCAACACAAGTTCTTGCTCTTATTTTCCCTCTTTGAATCTCTTATTTCCTCGTAACATTCATTCCTCTGCAGAGGGAGTTTCCTCTTGTGCTGTAATCACAGGCTGGACGACCAAAGCAGCTCGACCGCATCTGAGGTTCCTCTGGGGTCAATCACAGGTCCTGTTTATTTTGTTTTAAAAGCTCAGTTCAAAGCTGGAAGCCACTGAGTTCTTTGTCGGCAACAACAACAAAGCTTTTGTTTCCACTCATAATAAAGCTGGTTTTAGTACAATGAATCAGACTGGAACGACTTGTTCTAAAACCAGAGGACTTGTTTTGGTGTTTACTTGTGGTTCTTTGCAGCTCAGTGGGTAGAGCGGAGCAATAACACTGACATATAACCCCTCATTAATACGATTAAGCTGATTAGTTTATTTGTCAGTTACTTGATGAAGAGAAAATTGCATAACATTTTTAATCAATAGTTGACATCATTTATTGAGCAACATGAGTCTACAGCCATGCTAGCAGCTCTGTGAGACCGTACTCAGGCACTGGGCTTGGGCTATATCATGGTATACCTGGGTGTTTAGAAATCCTGATTGCAAGATTTTTGAATACAGATGCTCCTCTTTCAAAAAATATTTTAAGGGCTTTTGGCCTTATTACAGAATTGCTAGATAGAGACAGGAAAGAAGGAGAGAGAATGGGCAAAGGGCCCAAGGTTGGTATCAAACCCCAGTTGCCGCAAAGGACCTATGTAAGACAAGCATTCTACCTATTGAGCTAAAAGTCACCCCAGTTAAATGGACACAGAGGTGCTCTACTGAGGTAATTTATTGTAGTGCACATAACGTTTACGAAACAGAATGAAGCTGGCCAAAAGGCAGAGAGAGACCGCAGGCAAAAACAGCATATTTTCACATATGACACTGGTACTGGTGGTAAGACAAACTAAGATGGTTTTGTTTTGTTTCCTGTTGAGTTTGAAGTGCGTTTTATGATGTGTTAAAAATGCAGTTAAGCTACTTTAAGTTCGTTTAAAGAAAGAAACTTGAGTTCAGAAGGCATATGGTTGTATTTCTCTGTTAAAAACCTCCTACAGACTGTGAGATTTTAGCTATATCATAAGTTTAGTGCAGCTACACTGTGCGACCTGGATCTAATAAACTTGGGTACGACATCAGTTTTGATGTATGCAGAGTGCTGCTGCACAGGTTATTACTTCTCCAACTGCGGAGCACAACACAGAGGGTCACACTATTAAATAACCTAAAGTTTTGTAGGCACTATATACTGCGGTGTGTCTGTGTGTGTTTGCTAGCTGCTAGACTGCTCACCTTGCAGCTGCAACTCTCTATTTCCTTCCATGCTTTGTCCTTCTTTACGCGATCATGATAAGAGCTGGAGGACACATCACACAGGCAAGGCTTCTGCTGCCACAACTCCACAAGGTTTTCCTCTTTGCTGGAATCACACACATTTCTTTTAGCATGTTTTGCCTCCATGGGGAGCTGCTATCCATCTGTTTGTTTGGGTTTAGTGCCAGTGTCTCACTGAATGCTGCATTTCTATTAGTTGGGTAGTAGACGTAGTTGGTAGCAGCAGTCATACAGTGAGACGGTTATTCCAGATTTCTGACACTGTCAGAATTTTATCCCAGGCTGCCTTCAATCGCAAAACCGTGACAACGGCTATCCTTGAACCTCTCTCACTGTGCAACATAGGACGACCTGTTTAGAGCCCGACTAAAGATATTACCACGTTCCATTCACAATGTTCACTTTTCGTCTGGGACAGCCTAAAATCGCACAGTGTATACCAGGCTTAATGAGGAAAATCAACCCAATAGCCAGAAAAAAAAAAAGTTGGCATTGTATGTTTCTGCAAACCGCTTATATGTGTTAAAATTGTACCTGAGTACATAGTGGATACTTTGAAAGTTTACATTTCAAAGCTGTGATTAGGACTAGGCACAAAAACCAGTTGGATATTGTTAGAAAAAGATCACGTTTAGGCAGAAAATACCCAGTTTTGGTTGCACAGTCACGACCAGAGAAGCTGCTGATGTCTAGGTTAAAAACAACTGCTTTCAGTGGCACTATCCCCGCTGGAAAAACAGTGACAGTGGATATAAACATTCAGAAATATTCATTCTGAGTGTCGGAGCGCAATCAGGCACAAACTAGACTGTTCATAAATTGGAGTGCTGTCTGAATGTACTGCTCAGTTATCCAGAGCACCGCATTTTGGGAGTGGCAGAGCGCAGTGTGAGCACTCTGTCTGGGGAGACGGAGCAGCAGAGTGCCGAGCAGAGTGAATGTGTGATTAAATTAAATGTTGGTTAATTCATGTAGAAATATAACACTCCATTTCTACGACCAACATGGACATGATAACCCTTACTACACATAAAGTTATTCATCCCTACAACAGGAAATACTTTTTCCCTGACCTGTGTGTGCTGCACGTACAAGCATTTTTGATGATGGCCTCCGTCCAGTCCTTTCGTCTTATCACATTTTACCCTAGTTGTCTTTGTTTTTGTTGATGGACAGTGGCAGCTGGTATGTGATAAAATTTAAGTGTTGAGCCATGACTCCTTCTATTCTGGCTCCCAATAACACAACAAGACCACATTTAAAGACTCCTATGTAGCCTACAGCCCTGTGGTGGAGAGGCAGGTTTGGCCTCCAGCTAATAAAATGACATAATTGTGACGTCAGCCCTAAAAGGATGTATTACTATCTTTGTTTAGTCTGTTAGCATGCTAACATTTGCAAATTGGGGTTACATTCAGTTGGAGACATATATATGTATAACAAAGTTCACAGCAAGCCATCCAGTAGTTGTTGAGATATTTCAATCTGGCACAAATTGGTGGATGCACCAAATGACACGCCATCCCAAGAGCTGCCAGCGTGGCTAAGAATAAGAAACAGTTTTTGGTTTGAGTTTGTTTGATGTGAAGGTTTTCTGGATTTTTCTTCTTTAAATCATTGTTAATTAAATATCTTTGAGTTAACAGTTGAAAACTTGTCGTAGCTCTCTGGGGTATGTAGAAACTGTAAATGGCCCCTGACAAATCTTTAGCATTCCTATACTGACACATACAGATAAATTTGTGATAAAGATAATATTATTGCTTTGTCTGTATGATCCTCTGTATTTCCAGATTGTTGTTGTGTAGTGTGTCAGTCACCCTGCTGTGTGTTGTGGTTGGATTATGTCACACATTTTCCACAAAACAAGCCGAGGAAATCTTTTCCTTTGAGGACTCTTGTTTAGCGTGACTCTGCTCTTTGATATGTTCAGACTTCAGTTCTGTGAGTCACACAAACATCCAAACAACGTGGGAACATATTTCAGCTGACCAAAGAGGGCTGGATCTGATTTTGGCAGAGCAGATAAGTGAGAGAGTGCTTAACGTGTTAGAGAGACAGAAGTGTCTCTTCTGTCTGGCAGGATGACACAAAACCAGCAGAACTTTGTGTCTTGTTTAATCTCTCTGTTGATACATTTATATATTATAATATCAAATATATATATTTTGATATTCATGTCTCAATTATGGTTTTGTTTAAACCAAACAAGACTAAAAACTGGGGGAACTGTTCTAAAGTACAGATACTTGAGGATGAAGAGACACATAAACATTGAAAAGCTTCCAAACAAACAAAAGAATAATTGTTTACAATGGACAAGAGCAAAGAAGCAAGAAAGTGACTTACCAAATACATCAGCTGGATAGAGCAGAGCATGATGGGGCACCACAGGAAATGAAGGCAGGTCATTGGTAAAAGAAAAAAACAAACAAACATGATATAACTTTATAAATCACTTCAAAGGTGGAAGAAGTGATTGTGCCGTCAAATCTATAATAATACATCATCAATTATTATTAACTTTATTTAGTTTTAATGATCTGAATCTTTCAAATAACTAAAGCTGGTCAATAAATGTAGTGGAGTGGAAGTAAAAAGCAGCATAAAATGTAAATACAACAAAACTGTACTTAACTACTTAGTTAGGGACTGTTTATTTATGAGAGGGGTGGTACAAAATGGGGGTGTCATGTCAAATACTTTTTAAGACACTAGGGGGAGACTTATGTATTTATTCAGACTCAGAGGAGGGACATCTTTTTATTGGTTGTACAGTATAACAGCCTACGAATGCCAAAACCTGCCGACAGATTTGAAAGGCAGCTTAGCCTATGTAGCCCTCTCCTACAGTATGAACCATCCAGATCTCTCAGGTCCTTTGGGGGAGGTCTACTTTGTCTCCCCAGAGTCAAAACTAAACATGGAGAAGCAGTGTTACATTTTTATGCACCACAAATCTGGAACAAACTTGCAGAACACTGCAGGTCTGCACCAACTCTCAGTTCTTTTCTGTTTGTTGCAGCCTTTTATTAAATCAAATACTTTTAAAGATTAAAGATTAAAGATTAAAGATTAAAGCTCCACTGATTGTCACACACCTGAGTGTGTGAAATTTGTTCTCCGCATTTGACCCATCCCCTGAGGGAGCGGTGAGCAGCAACGGTGCCGCGCTCGGGAATCATGTGGTGATCTATTTATTCTGATTTATTCTTGGATCATATACCTGGCTCATTCTTGATTTTATTTTCTATTCTCTTACATGGCACATTTTATTGTATTTAAATGTTCTTTCATAATGTGATTCTTTTGCACTTTGTCTTTATGTCTTTATGTTATTGATGTTTTATGTAGAGCACTGTGAATTGCCTTGTTGCCTGATTGTGCTATATAAATAAACCAAAAAATAAAATAAAAATCACAAAAAAATTGCACCATTTACCATAGACAGAAACCAGGCATGTGCACAGATAGACCCCATGTGGTGCTTGAGCACCTGCCCTTTTTGCAAGACATGTTTTTTCTATTTCTTTTAATATTCTTTTATTTTATTTTTTAAATTTGGCCAATTGCATCAGTTGAGTCTCAATTAAGTCTATTGTTTGCCCAACAACTGCATTTTTGTTGAGCCACTGCTCCTACCTCTACAAATCAAGTGCCCTGCAGAGCAGCATCATGTCTTCCTGACCTGCCTTCATGGACAGCCAGGTAACGAAAGTGTTTGCCCTAAGCTTCAGCATTGTTTGTCACTGTTGTGAAATTAAACCATTAATTAAAACATCTCAATACAGCCAGACTAACTTAGGCAATAACCCACCTTTAAGTTTAACAACAAGTAAGCTAGGCTGAGGTAAAACCACATTGTCTACGTCCAGCTCTCTGCCAGATTCGGGTTCACCAACTGTCCAGTTTGAGTGGAGACAGACACCGAATAACTTTCCCACGTCTGCATGTTTTTTTAAACCAAAACTCAGTTTGAAATAATGTTTGCATCTCCCACACTGCGTCATTCCTAATTAATTTGCAGAGGAAAAGAGGAGTGAGGGGTGCATGTTTCTGTTCTCTGGGATTCTTAAACAATATTTAAAGCTTATTTAGAAGATAATTATAAGAATGAGTACATGCCTATTTAAAAAAGAAAGAAGAGAATGAGGAGAGGAGAAAAAGACAAGGATCTGAGGAGAGGAGAGGAGAGGAGAGGAGAGGAGAGGAGAGGAGAGGAGAGGAGAGGAGAGGAGAGGAGAATTCCTTTTGTTAACATGTCTAATTTGAATTTTTGCCAAAAATAAACCATTTGCACCAGATCCTATTAAAAAAAATTCAATTTTGCACTCCTGTATTCAGGACAATAGTGAAGAGACTGTTGTAGCTCCAGGATGTTGTTTTCAAATTTTAGCTTTTGCTCATCAAAGGGTACGTACGCACTCCTCCTGTGCTGTTTGCACATTGCTCCAGCTCCAACGCTGACATTTGGTGTGAATATAAATAAATATGGTTATTTATGGTGGAGGGAGGGTCTCTCATTTCCACTGGTCTTTCAGGAAGGCTCAAGGAAAAGTATTTGTAACTCTGGGAAGAGTCAGGGTGAGAAAAAGTTCACAAAGTCACACCCCAAACACCCTCACTCCTCTGATAATGAACAGTCCCTTACATTCCACCACTGCATCTCTTCATTATGTCACTGAAATACCATCACTGATTTATTTATTTATCCCATGAAGACCACAATAATACCACCATTCACCACATCAACACCACTGATCATTAAAATATGACAAACCATTCCCAGCTTTCCAGCTCTTTCAAAACAGCTTGTTATTACAAACGCCACTGTGAAGTTTCTTCAACTTGATAATAATCTCTCATCAGTGACCAAACAGACATTACAAACCTTTCTTTGCCTTCTTCTGCAGCTTCAGAGTGTCTGAAGATCTCTTCTTGATTTCCTGACGGGCCTTCTTATACTCTGCAGAGAAACACACACATGCACGCATACAGATAGAGAACACAGTGTGAAACATGCAAAGAAACTGTATGGACATATTTTAGGTCAGTTTCCCAATGATATGTAACAAATATCCACACAGTTAGAGGGTCGATGAACATGAACCCACACAGACACATGACACACATCACTGCATGCTTATGGTGTCTGTGCTTTACAGTGTTTCTGTGTTTGTGTACCTTTGGCGTGGTCTTTATCCAGAGTGTTGGCTACTCTCTTCCACTCTTCCATCTGCTCCTGTAGAGGGTTAATCAGACAGTCCAGAAACACCCTGAGAACACACACACACACACACGCACACACGCACACGCACGCACGCACGCACGCACGCACACACACACACACACACACACACACACACACACACAATATATATACATATATATATATATAAAAAACGTCCATGAGACATTAACGTCAGGGTTAAGGTTTAAGGTTAAAGATTACAGTAAGATAAGGTTGGACTACTCGCCGAGGATGTAGAGCATTGTGCACGTGCACAAGTAAAATAATATAAATCTCCTCAAATGATCTCAAAATCTTGCAAAAATAATTTCTAAAATATCTTAAGGTTAGCTTAAAATAAGGTCAGACAGATCATGCATTGGCCTGAGTCTTGTTGGGGAGTGTGCAGCATAAAAAAGGAAAAGACACAGCTCAGGCATGAAACAACAGTCGACTCCCCACATTGTTTCTTAGGCTAAAATAAAATGTAATCTATATATTATCTCCAGGTGTAAGCCTGGAAGGGATCATGCTTGATCATGTGTATGTATGTGAATGTGTGTATCTGTCTGTCTGCAGCTAATCTTGCAAACTACTGGACCAATCAGCCTTACATTTTGTGTGCACATGTATAACTGTATACTCAAGGGCCTCTAATGGTTGTGGCTGGGTTTGGGTGGCATCACGATATTACAGTATACCAGGTAAATCTCAACACATTTGCATGTGGTGCACATCACGCACCTCAAGAGGTCAGTGTGGTGCAACAGGCAGCTGAACTGACTGTGAGTGGTGGAGATGTAAACAGCCAGAGGCAACAGCAGAGAGGATAGAGACACTGCAGGGAAAACAGCTTATATTCCCATCTAACCACAAGTATCATCATATCCTGTATACCCTGGTGAAATTCCAGGAAGGTATGAAAAATTAGGTTCAGTCCAAGCCTACAGTAGTTGCATTTTTTTAAGTAACTGTTTCATATCATCACTGACTGCTGAGGGGCTGGGAGTTTTCCAGAAATCGGCTTGGGTAAAATAAAAATTGTAAATTGTATAAAAAAATGTTGCAGGCCACATTTAGGCCTTCATCATGGCTTACAAACTGACATCCATAGAAAAGTTTGGTCTCATTTTGAAGTGGAGCATTGACAAATTAATTTTATACCTAATATGTTGTGATCCACTAGGGTTAGGCACAATATGGGATGACATTTTTTTGGCTTAACTTTTAATTTGCCAGCTTCACTGCCATGTGTACTGTTATGGAGCTGGGAGGAACATTTGCACCAGGTGCATCTGCGCCACAGTCCGGCGGCAACCCTGTTTTGTTCCATCAGCTGCCCGGTGTCATATCACAGCAGCCGTTTCAGAAACAGAGAATTTTGCCTGCCTCATTTTGTAGACTTGCTGATTTTATTGATTTGGTCATTTTTGGTTGATAATTGTGCTTCTACAATCAGTAAGTAAGCAGACTATGTAGTTTAAAGGTTTATTTTTTCGTCTGTTTTGTGTTTATTGTTCTTATTTCCTACTTTGTTGCGCTGCAGTTTAAAGCCAGGTAACAATCTGCAGATTGTCTTTCTGATTGGATGATGAGATCTTATGTGGCGCAGGTGTAGCAGAATTTCAGGACCCTGAACACATCGTTGCACGACATTTCAGAATAAGAGTCACTTTATTTATCTTCATTTGGTAACTTTAGATGAGCTGCTGCCTTATTTTTTTAAACTATGCAATCAGAACACACTACACGTGTGTGTGTGTGTGTGTGTGTGTGTGTGCATGCTTGTTCTTGCTACATAGTGACAACATGTTTATAAGCAACACAGTGAGGACTTTTTGGAAAGTGAGGACATTTTTGCTGGCTATTCAAAGGCCTTTTTGAGGGTTAAGACTTGGTGTTCAGGTTAGAATTGGTTTTAGGTGAGGGTAAGGGGCTAGGGAACGCACCTTGTCAAAATTTGTGGCTGTGTTTAAGTTATATAAAATACATTAATTCCCACAATTAAATGGTATCTTCTGAAATGCGCTGTGGCACGTCTTCTAGAAGTACAAGAATTGCCAAGAGTGGCTGTGATGCTGAGTGCACTTTTTTAGTTACATTTAAAATCCTCCTGAAAACAATCAGATTATTTCTTTAAATGCTCTAACCATACTTAAATTATTTTTTGCAGGTTCATTATCAATTAATCTGTCGAATGTTTTCTCGATTAATTGTTGGATTTACAGAATGTCAGAAAATGGAAACATTCCCATCACAGTTTCCCAGAGCCTGAGGTCTTGTTTTGTCCGATCAGCAGTCCAAAACCTGAAGCTATATATTTAGTTTGCAATGATATGAAAGAGAGAAAAGCAGCACACTGACTGTGCTCTGTGGTGAGAGATGGATGGATGTTTGCATGTGGAAATGCATCATATAACTGGCATCCAGAGGTACTGTATCTCTGTTTACTGACTCAGCTGGAGTTCTCATCTTCTCATTCCAGTCTGACAAACTCTCTCCTCCATACTGGGAGAGTTAATGGACTCATGCAGAGAAAGGAAGATGAAGAAGAGGCAGAGGAGGAGGATGGAGTGGTTTTAGGTTCTAGGAAAGACAGATGATGCTGAAGGACTCAGAGCACATGCAGCATGGGCGTCAGAGACTGAACAGGGAGAGACAGAGGATGGAAAGCTGAAGCAGGAGGGAGAGGAGGAGCAGGTTGCCATAGAGAGATGGGAGGAGATGCTACACCTGTTCAACACACACAAACACACACACACAGATCTGCTCACATGGAGAACTGGCGGAGCTTGGCCTCGATACTGCGGTGCCTCATGCACATCCTGGTGAGGGCTGAGCCGATGTCTCTGGTCCCTCCTGAAAACAAACAAAGAGACACAATCTGTCGGTCAAATGTGTCAAACTCTGGCTGCAGATCACTAGCCTGGTGAAACCATCCTGATCATGCGAGCTCATATTCGATTTTGCTCTGCAGATCAGTCAGGCCATGCAATCACAAAGGCGCATTCTGGCATCAGTTAAAGCTTACCGGGCCAATCACAACCGTTTATTACTTTGGGGCGGGCACGTCATCAGAATAGTAGGGACAAGGAGTGGAGTGAATGTATTTCGTAAACAACCAACATGGCTACTGATTTTGAAACTGCGATGGTAAATGTGTTGAACAAACTGGAATGTACATTTTCTTTAAAAGCAGAACAAACGGCTGCACTGAAAGCTTTTATTGAAAAAAAGGATGTGTTTGCCGTCCTTCCTACAGGGTTTGGTAAAAGTTTAATTTACCAACTGGCTCCGTTGATCGGGAAAAAGATGGGACTCAGTGAAAACCCAGTGACTATTGTTGTTTCTCCGCTAGTTGCTCTCATGGAGGAGCAGGTCAGGGAAACGACCAAGCTGGGAATCACAGCCATGCAACTCGGAGTCCACAGTGAGGAGGAAATCTGCAGCTGCCATTGCCAAAAGACGGCAACACTCTTTCCCATACATCATCACAGCTCATCTCTGCTGCACGCTGCACTTGCTTGCTGCTCTGTTTACAGTGCTGTTGTGCCAGCCTGCGTCACACGTTTCGTTTACTTTGATTGGTTTTCTGTCTTTCCAATTGCGTGAAGGGGCACTTTGAGTGACAGCCGTTGATACCGCCCCTCCGTAACAGAGGAAATGTACACTCCGTGTCCAGACCCATTCGCGTTTTGTGAATTGGTCTGGCAACGCCAGGCTAGCAGATCACTGGATGGTCTTTGAAACAGGTTATCACACCTCAAAACTGAAAATTAAATCAATAAAATCCCACCAACAATAGTTTAGTTTGAATTCTTCAGTCTGCACCGCTGCAACAAGGGCTAGCCGCACCTTTCCCATGTGAACTACCAGTGCGGCCCACTTTTAAGTCAATACAACATATAAACACTTTAACTATCTACCTTTCAACATGCTACCTCAACTACTAATGTACAGTTTTAACCCACTAACTATCCCACTATTGGCAATGGTACCACTGTACTTTCAATAAAGCAATGGTACTATCAAATTCACAAAAACTCTGTCTGAACACATTGCTCTTCTTAATGGGTTCAGTTGACTATTTAATCTGCAATTTCCTATGACCTGTATCCCAAACACTCACCATGTGAAACTGTACGTGGGCAACTGTGCACTCAATGGGTATGGACTAGATGAATCTAAAGATTGAGATTTATCAGACTTCCACCAGACTCACATTAATGTAAAGGCTGCCACAGCGAAAGGTTAAATGTGTCTCTTGTTCTGACCTCTGAAAGCTGGGGTAAGCAGTTTTAGTTTGGTGTCATTGTGCAAAAATGCTATAATAAGCATATTCAAATTCCAGTAAACTGAGAGAAAACTGAGAGAAAACTTCCTCTTGGCTCTGTTTTCAGGCTTTAGGAAATCTAGCCCGTGACAAGAGACTTTGTTCAATCACAGGTCATTTCAGAGAGCATTCCTATTGGCTGTTCTACAATTGCAGATGTGCATGTTTGTCTCTTCAGATGATGAAAGTCAATGATGAAAAAGAAGAAAGTTGCTTTCCCAGCATTGACAACTGCCTACACTGCAAAACAACCCAAAAAAGAAAGAGGGACTTATCAAAAAGAGTCTAAAACAGAGTCTGACAATAAACAAACAAAAAAACAATGCGTCAATATCAGCAAAGTGTTTCAGAGATGGAGAGAAAATGTTGCTAATAGTTTAATCTTCTGCCAACCAAAGCAAAAGGCTCGCGGCTGCAGCTTCAAGTGTGAATCATAGTGTGTCCCCCGCCTTACTCTCTGCCACAACAGACCACATCACCGGGAGGAGAGCAGGCAGCAGCTCTGGAGACAGACCAGACAAGACAAACTTTCTGGTGCTGCCAGTACACAGGCTAGACCCTGCACTGATGCTGGATACCCGATGATGGGGGAATTGTACTGGCATATTACAGCTGCTTCAGCCACTGACTGAAACTCTGTCTCCAGGGCTGCTGCCTGCTCTCCTCCTGGGAGAGCAGTCCACCACAGCGGGGAGCAAGGCGGAGGGATCGTGGGGAGGCAAGTAGCTAATTATTTTCTCATTTGTGGTCTGATAAACAGAGCTCTACGATGAAACAAGATAAAAAAAATGAATGTAGAGGAAACACTGGGGGTGGCACAGTGGTGTAATGGTTAGCACTGTTGCCTCACAGCAATAGGAATATTATATATAGGAATATTCTGTGTGGGGTTTTCTCCAGGTACTCCGGCTTCCTCCCACAGTCCAAAGACATGCAGGTTGGGGATAGGTTAACTCTAATTTCTCTCTAAATTGCCCACAGGTGTAAATGTGAGTGTGAATGGTTGTCTGTCTCTGTTGGTGTGTTTCAAATCACATACTTCCGTTAGTATGCTTCTATGTAGTATACTATGTGCACTATGTACTCATTGGCGTAGTACGCAAATTTCGACAGGGTAGGGTTGGTCCCTCCCCTTCCGCTATGTAGCCAAGATGGCGACCACTGAGGATGAGAAGTGTCCATAGTTCCACACTCAACTTTTTGACCGTTTTGAGTGCACCATCCGGATACTCATAGTGCAGTGCATTTTTCCATACTTCTCAGTGTGAACACACTTATGCACTCAAAATATTAAGTGTAAGTACAGAGTACGCGATTTGAGACATAGCATATGTGTCGGCCCTGCGATAGTCTGGCGACCTGTCCAGGGTGTACCCCGCCTCTCGCTCAATGTCAGCTTGCATAGGCACCAGCCCCCCTACGACCCTCAAGAGGACAAGTGGTTACGAAAATGGATGGATGGATGGGAAACACTGGGTTACTGTATGAAGCGTGTGCATAAGCCTGTGGTCATATGGTGGGAGGGGCTTAGGACAGAGAGGTAAGGGCTGCAGGAGGAAATTTTATTTTCACATTCTGTCATTTTTATGCCTTTTCCAGATCCCTGCCAACCACAGCTTCACAAGTGCTGTACTATATTAGCTAATAATTATAATTATCGGTTTAAATAGCCATTAGTCAGGTGGACTCAACAGGAAATACTGTAAACGAGCCTTTTTTTTTAGTTGTTGAAGAGATTATTTTGGTGACAGATTTGATTAGAAATGTTTTGGTTGTCTGAAGTGTAACTTGGCAGACTGATGACCATCTGAGACTTTGGCTGCAGGAAAATAAGAGGACACAGGAGAAACAACGTGGTACAAGAAGGTTTGCTAACTTTCTGTTGAAGTGCAGAGCTCCTCTGAGTTGATCTCCAGACCTGCAGCCCTGCTGCTGATATGGATTCTGAGTGTGTCTCTTGCTCAAGGACACTCCAGCAGGGTGGAGATGAGCCTGTTTGACAGCTGATTGAAGCAGAAGCTCCACAGGCACCCAAAGGGGCCAGATGGTCGTCCTCTCTCCCCCTCAGACAGAACACTCCCTCCTGGGGAAAGTTCACCAGACCTCAGCCTGTCAGCCTGGAGATCCAACGCCAGCGCCAACACTCACACATGCTAATGTTTGTGTTAGTGAAGACCTGCAATAACAACCTTACAACTTCATACAAAAATACAGTTTTAAAGAAAAATACGGGATTTAGCAAGTTATACTTTCTCCTATTAATATCTGACAACACGTATTATTTTACGGATAACTTATAGATGGTTACTCTTTCAGGAGTTAAACTTTTAGGGCTGGAGAGTGCATTACATCAATGAAGGGTCCCCATAAGTGTAGTATACGTGTGAGTGTGTGTGTCTGGGGTGGGGTAGTGAGCACTGCATTGCACCACTGACACCTCTTTCTCTCCTATGCTCTTCCCTCTCTCCAAATGTCCTCCTCTTCCTCTCTCTCTCACACACGTTTCCCTCTAACCAAATCTCTGCTTTTCTTTCCTCTCCTCTCTTCAGACTCCTGAGAGCCTTAAAAAGCTGCAGAATCTCAGAGTTACTCTTCCTCACGGCGCAAAAAGGCCAAACTTCAATAGTGATATAACATTACTATAAATGAGGCCAGGATTGTTGATCAAGGACTCAGACAAAACAAAAGTTTGTGTGACCAGCGTCTGAAAATATTTCAGGTACAAATACTAAAGTCAGACACCAGGATCTGTTTGCTTATTCCAGACATCACTGTGGTGACATTTTATTTCCATGTTGCTGCTCTAGCATCCTGCCCAGCTCTATCAGAAGAGCATGTAAATCATGTATTTTACATTTGGTGTTGTGTTGGTCCTATCCTTAGAGATAGGGTTAGGAGCTCAGAAATCCAAGGAGAGCTTGGAGTAGAGTCGCTGCTCCTTTGCGTTCAGTGGGGCCCGATGCAGTGGTTTGGGCATCTGATCAGGATCCTCCTGGAACATCCCATTGGTAGGAGACCCTGGGTAGACCCAGAAAATGCTGGAGGGATTATATTATATCTTATCTGGCCTGGGAACACCTTGGGGTTCCCCAGGAGGTGCTGGAAAGCGTTGCTGGGGAGAGGGACGTCTGGGGTTCTTTGCTTGGCTTGCTGCCCCCACGAACGAGCCCCAGATAAGTAGTTGAAAATGGATGGATGGGTCCCAGGATTAATTAACGTGAGGACTGGAGATGTCAACAAGTGAGGTAGAAAAGAAGATTAACAGGACAAAATAATACAGAGGAATATCTCAGGAATATTATAGATAATAATAATAATAAAAAACTGAATCCTGGAAACACCAGAATAACTGTAATTATGCACAAGATTGTGTAATTTTGCTACTTATAACCAACAGGTATGCATATGCTCTTTATACCACAGTAAAATACCATGTCTTCCCTGTGGGATGGGAGGAGAAACAATCTACTGATAATCTATTGTGCGATACGTGTGAATGTTTAGCGGGTGGAGGCAAGAGCTGACACGCACCCTGCGGGAATGTGCTGGAATAAACTCCCACACTGTGGGAGTGGGGGGTAATGGTCTGAAATCCAGCAGGAGCAGGCAGGAGTGGGATTAGGAAAACAGTCCAGCACAGGGCTCTACTGAGTTTTTTGACCCATTATACTCCAGGCCCCTGGATCTGTTCCTGTCTGCTGTCTCAGCAATGCGATGATGCTTCAAGCTGTAACAGACCCCACTTAACACCTGACGCACAGCACAACTGCTAGTGCTAGTTCTTGACTGACGCAGTTATCATTTTCACAGCAAACGCCCACATAGTGTAAAAGGCAAATGTACATGCACCCATCTGTGCGCCCATGGGCATGAAGGTCTTAAAGGAAGTGTGGTCAGGTGCATTGTTGTTGTGTTGCCATTTTCAGGCAACAAAAAGTGATTGATCCATAGACCAACAAAAACCTATCAGAAGTCAGAATGGCACAGTATTTTCTTGCTATTATTCAGATGGTAAGATGTGCCAACAGAGGCAGGTTTACAATGCCTTGTTACACACACGGGCAAGCTGATGGGTTGCAGGTAGCATGGGCGTGGATTTTGGGAGGGACACAGAGGGTATGTACCCCTAAATATTTTGAATATGTGCACTTCCAAACATGAAACCAGCAGAGGACTTATATTTTGAAGGAATTAAAGACATGCCCACAATAAACTGATGCAGAACGGGCAACAATGCATGCATAAAAAACTCACCAGAATGCTGTAAAATTAGTGTTTGATGCTCAACATTTTGTGGAGGAGAACCCCACACCCATGGTTTCATATGTATGCTCCCCTCAATGGTTTGCATACTTTCATCTACAAAAACATTAACTGCCCATCACTTACACCTCAGAGCGCTGCTATCCTTGTTCATTCTTTGGGTACATCTTGTGTTGATTATTGCAGTTCTGTACTCTTTGGTCTCATTCTCAAGTGTCTTCAGAAACTCCAATTGGTCCAGAACTCAGTTCCAATTAGCCAAATGCGCCAGGTAAACAGCAGTGCAGTAGATGCACCTGGCTTTTAAAGGGAATGGTGGATGACACTGATTGGTTGAACTCATGTTACGCCCAAAACACACCTATGATTAATTAAGGGACGAAATACAGCTCCTTTGCCCATTGTGTCTTACTTTGCGCTCAGGTTACGTGCTGTAAAACTAGCAAAGTGGAGTTGGACAGGTCCTAAATGCACTTTAGACCATGAGCTATTGATCGTTAACTAAAGCCCCGTTTCCACCGAGCAGTACGGTACAGTAGAGTTCAGTTCGGTAGGCTTTTTTTCCGTTTCCACTGCGAAAAGTTGTGGATGGTACCAGTGCAACCGTTCCGTGACCATTTTTGGTACCCCTTCTGTTAGGGTACCTAACACACAGATCTGGTACTAAAAGGTGGAGCTGTGAACACTGCAGCCTGGTCGATAGCGGAAGGTCACTCCGCTAAGTTGTGGCTGGTTTTGAGGCTCATGTAACTACTATTCATACTGTGGAGAGTTTTATTAGTAAACTGTAACTATAAAATGAAAGGATGTTTTGCTGCTTCTTGCAGCAGCTGGAGTCGGAGATAAAATAACTTAATTCACTAGGCCGACTGCCGACAACTTTAAAGGTGGAACATTAACTTGTAATGTTACTCAGTGCATGAGCTGACAACATGAATTAATCAACACACCTTAAATATTTCATATGACAACTGTGCCCATTAGCTACTTAAGTTTTTTTTTATGACATACACTTTTAGTGATGAGTGGATCTTCAAGTGTTTACATATATTAATTTCGGCTGGGATATGTGAACTGCATATATTCTAATCTTCACTTAAAAAAAGCATTGGGCTACGGCAACACTAAACCCCTGAGCTTGCTTCAGAAGGACTAAGGCCCCGTTTATACGACAACAATTTCAACTGAAAACGGTAAACTTTAGCTGCATTTTGGCCGATCGTTTACACGACAGTGGCATTTTGGGTGCCTGAAAACGCAACGTTTTGAAAACGGGTTCCAGAGTGCAACTTTTTGGAAATGGCAGCGTCTCCGTTGTCATGTAAACGTGCAATATGCAGTTCCTCTGAAAACGGAGACTTTTCGCACATGCGCATTACGGTTCCAGTCACTTGGCAAGCCGACCGTCACAACAACAATGCCGAGCTCTGTTTGTGCTGCTCACCCTGTTGGTTTGAAGTGAAGTGTAGATCTGTTCCTGTAGCAACTCCACCTCGTCGTCCATCCAGACAAAGTTATCTGTGCATGCTTTCGCCATTGTGTCTTCTTTGTTTTGGTTTGTAATCACCGCGTTGTAGAGGAAGGCGCTTCAGCACAGACACATGGCGTCATGCCGTGGTGTTGCTTTGCAAATTTACACTGCCACCCATTGGCATGGCGTGCATACTACAGCGTTTCCAGTGGATTTTGCGGCTCCGTGTGAACGGGGATCGTTTCAATAACTTCGTCATATAAACGCAGAAGTTTTTTAAAACGCAAAGGACAGACTTTTCCGTTTTTAGAGAAACCGTTGTTGTCTAAACAGGGCCTAAATGTACAAACCCGCTATTTTTAAATATCCCATGGAGAGAGACTCTCACTACATCCTGTTTTATTTTGTTCTTCCCCTTTACTCTGCTATTACTTCACACCATCTATCCCCACCATTCCCACTTCTCTCTCTTCACACGTTTCCCATTCCTAACACTGTCGACCCTCCTCTCTGTTCTTCATCCTTCTCCTCCCTCTTCCTCCTCTCCTCTCACTTACAGACAAGGTGTTACCTCCTCTCTTCTCACCTCGTCTCCTCCTCTCTGCTGCGCTCCTTTGAGAAACAAGGTGTGATACTTATGTATGTGTCCAAAGCTGAACTCCAATCAGCTAGCAGGGTGATGTGCAAAACACTCCAGACAAAAAGATTACCTAACAGATGCACTGCTGAGCTTCAATCTGCTTTTAAAGGCTGGTATTATTTAAAATAGCTGATTTTATGTTACTACAACAGACTACATAAAATTCTGCGAGGACAACATTGTCCCAACAAAAAAGATTTGCTGCTTTTCAAACAACAAGCCATGGATCAATAAGGACATTAAAGACATTAAAGAGAAGATTGAGGTCAAGATGGGACAGAACAACACAAAAGAGGTGTGGAATGAGATGAAGAAGATGACAGGCTGTGGGAAAGCCACATTTGCTATAGAGCTAAACTTAAAGGGGATTTATGGTTGTAGCCTACGCACGTCACCTACGCCGTTTGGAGCATTTTTACTTCTGCGGTGGTGTGTCTGTGTCACTCTGCAGTTACACTTCCAAAACACGAGTCAGCTGCGGAGGTTTCTGAGAAGCGCTGTAAAGTTCAGTTGATTCAAAACACACCCAAAACACACATTAAACATGTCTTAATAGACAGTCCCTCCAGAAAAACGCGATTATGCGATCGCATAATTCAACGCATAATCAGCCAAAGTCTGCATATTTATGCGGGGGACGCATTTTTTCAAAGACGCCGCACTTTCACCACATAAATCGCCGATTTCCGCGCAAAATGCGTGAAATATGCGGGGCTTGCATGATTTCATAATCCCCGCATTTTCGTTGCAAAAAAGTCACATATATCTTAGCAGAAAGTTGAAAAATGTTGCGTTTACTTCACACAAGAGCAGCCATTTTCCCCGTTGCCTTGGGAATGTTATGAAGTGACGTAATTACGCGACGTGAACGTCATCGAAAAGCTGCGAACCGCGCGGAGAAGCCATGATGAAGCCCGCAAATCAGTCTCATTTGCCAACAAAAATAAGCGCAAAAGACCGCGCAAAGCAGTTTCCCGGTGTGTTGCATGACAGTGGGGGCAAATTATTTTGCACTCCGTGCAACTGCGTGTTGGACCACAGGCGGAAGTCGACGCTGGACAACCACTTTGCCACCGCCAAACATTCGAGGACGGAAGCAGCCAAGAAGCAGCTCACCTACACCGAGGCGTCAGCTTCCAAAACAGTTGCTAGGGCTGAAAGAATCAAGGTCAGTGGCCTACAAGATTAAAGCTTGTAAAATTATGAAAAGGTTGATAGTTAAATTGAATACAGAATGAAACAGAGAGAGGTGTGTGTGAGTGTGAATGAGACTTCCAAGTATGTTGTGTGTGTGTGGATGTAAGTTAACGTTAGGGTTAGATAACCTAACAGTAGTGTAATTTCCCATACAAGATGATTGATTTTGCCATGAAAGAATTATGTTTTATTTGCAGAAACACTACTGTTCTGTGAAAGGCTTACTGTGATTCACTTTTATACTGCAGTTTGCTGTAGGTTACACTGGACTTTGTGTGTGTGTGTGTGTGTGTGTGTGTGTGTGTGTGTGTGTGTGTGTGTGTGTGTGTGTGCGTGTGTGTGTGTGTGTGTGTGTGTGTACATAATACAGCCCAATGATACAAAAGTATTTTTCTGTTTGTAGATTTGTGAAACCTGGGTTGCCACCTGCACTGCCATCAACATCCCACTGTCTAAGAGTGACCACCCTGCACTGAGGAAATTTCTGAATGAGAAAGTCATCAATGGCGGTGCCATTCCAGGGTTTCACCAGCTTCATGAGATGTACTTGGGAGCAGTATATGAGAGGGAAAAAGAGGAGCTGAAGACACTTCTTGCAGGAAAACCTCTTGCTGTGATATTCGATGAGACTCCAGATGTCGAGGGGAGATGTGTGCTGAACATCCTCCTTGCACCACTTGAGAAGTGGCCTTTGCTGCCAACAAAGAGCTGCAGTATGAGGCGTGTGCCGAATACTTTGAAGGGTTTGACCTACCACACACCACGAAGACACAGATCCTCTGCACAGTTTGTCAGGGATATGAAAACGCTGAAGAAAAGCTCACCAAGTACATGTCACATGGGCAGCCGGCCAATGAGTTTCTCCAGGAGGTCAGGGTGTTTGACCCTCGCCACATCGCATTCCTAGATGACTCCGTAGCAAGCTACAAGGCCATTCCAGGTTTCACTGAAGTGCCAAGTGATGAATTTGACTCTTAATTCAAGACTCTTGGTCCAGCAGCACTCAGAGCTGCACCATCCAGCGTGGTGAATTTGGATGCGTTTTGGGATGGCCTACAGGAGAGACTGCCTGTGCTGAGTTCCTTGGCCAAAAGGTACAAAGATGCTGTCTCAAACTCAGCTGATGCTGAACGCAGCAACAGCATCTACAAACTGGTGTTGTCTAACCGAAGGAGATCAACTACCAACAAAAACCTCAAAGCCTTGGTCTTCCTTTACCACAACCAACGAGTCCGCAGTGGAGCATTTGAGAGGGAGGAGATGGAGGAGGGGGAGGAGATGGACTTTGTGCATTGAAAGCACTTAGAGAAGATGTCTGTATAGCTACCTCTGTAAAACAGGAAGCACACATTTTATTTTTTTATATTTTATTTATTCATTTACAGAAGTTGTAGCATATTCTTTTTGTAAAGCTACAGAATTTGTTTCACTGAGCAATGTTTTGTAAGTTTGAGCCATGTGTTTAGAAATAAAACAAGATGAGACTTAAATATTCCCTGCACTTTCTGTGATGTAGTATGCTTGCTTATCATAGGAAGTAATTAGAAATGACTCTTTACATTAAGGTAGTGGCCTAGTGAGAACACGGTGTTGGGGAAATCACTTTTTTTTCTCTTTTTCATCGAACCACAGTTTTTACAAGTTCCCGCAATTTTTGCAAGTTCCCGCAATTTCATTGCATAAAATTGCATAAATATCCCGCATATTTCATCGCATTTTTTAAGAAAACGTCCCGCATAATCAAGGATTTTTGCCCGCAACAATCACAAAAAAACTCCGCATTTTTCTGGAAGGACTGAATAGAGTACAAGTACACAAATCAGCTTCACTATAACTCGCAGCATTCACAGACAAACACTTGTGTTAATATGGACACATTTTCCCCACAAATACAACATGCTAACGTTATTAGCACAAGCCTATGGCATTTTACATTGTATAAATTAGCCTAGCAAACAGCGATCTTTTCATATAAAACCAGAGACAACGGCAACATTTAACAAAGGTAACGGCACACAATTTGGCTCCATTACAACTCACAAGGTTCACCGACAAGACAGCTGTCACACTAAACACGTTTTCCAAACAAATACAAAATGCTAACATTATTAGCACAAGCCTTTGGCATTTTACATTGTATAAATTAGCCTAGCGATGAGCGGAGATTTCCTCTTCTCATATGAAACCTGGATAAATCCTGAAGTATAAATCCCTGAAGGATAAATCACACACAAGACTTAAAATGCTATTTTAATGGAAGCCTTACTGTCTTCACAATTTATTGTTTCTTATCTGTGAACTATAAGTAAATACAAGCTCCGTTTCCACTGAGGGAAATGGTGTCAGTATACAGCGACAGACAAGAGGTCTGCGTCACCGCGACGCATAGTTACAGTTCTGGGGAGGTGCACTTTAGGCTACCGCGTAGGTTACGGTGTAGGCTCTACGTCGACGTGGAGCCTACTCTGTAGCTACGCTGTCGATTCAATGCAGAACTATAAAATGCATGTTATTCTTCAATAGGTTTGACCCAACAACCCCCCCTGTGAGCTGTCTGTGGATCCCCACTCACTGTCATTGTACCCATTCACACCTCTGCTGTAGACTTTGCTCCCCTCCCCAGCAGCAACCTGTCTCCCTCCCCCTGCTCATTGGCAGCTTCAGCTGACAGCCCCCCTCACCCCACTGCTTCCTCTCACTCCACTGCCCCCCTCACCCC